>NW_012154174.1:6518656-6521290 GCF_000956105.1 Propithecus coquereli
ATCCTCCTGCCTCAGCCTCCCGAGTAGCTGGGACTACAGGCATGCGCCACCATGCCCGGCTAATTTTTCTATATATATTTTTAGTTGTCCAGCTAATTTCCTTCTATTTTTTTAGTAGAGACAGGGTCTCGCTCTTGCTCGGGCTGGTCTCGAACTCCTGAGCTCGAACAATCCACCCGCCTCGGCTTCCCAGAGTGCTAGGATTACAGGCGTGAGCCACCGCACCTGGCGGCAACCAGTTTTTAAAATGTCAGAGATTAAAAGACTTTTGTTTTTATTTGACTCCCTCCATTTTTTTCCATCTGCAGACTGTACATAAGATTTTTATTATAACAGGTAGTTGGCTTTCTTACACATCTGGAGTATCTGATTTTATTTTAGACCTTCTTAATAATCACTATCTATCCCCCAGGGTATGTATAACACACATAGTCTCTTCTTTAAACCAAATTCTAGCCTCAGACATCGATAGATCAGAAGCATGTCTTTCATACTCCAAACATATGCATTGTTTAATTTGTTTTATGAGCTCGCACAAGTGTTTCACAGAAAAGAAATAACTGTTAAAATTACCTCTTTCATTAGACAATTTACGTTTAAACAAGCAAAATGAAAACATCAATTGGATCTTTTTGAAATTAGTTGGTATCTGATTGGGAGACTCGCTGGTCATCATTAAATAAAGAGGTCCTTGTTTGTTGCTGCTCATCATAGATCAAGACATGGAGCAGAGGCCGGGCGCGGTGGCTCACGCCTGTAATCCTAGCACTGTGGGAGACCGAGGCAGGTGGATCGTTTAACCTCAGGAGTTCAAGACCAGCCTGAGCAAGAGCAAGACCCATCTCTACTAAAAAAATAGAAAGAAATTAGCTGGACAACTAAAAATATATAGAAAAAATTAGCCGGGCATGGTGGTGCATGCCTGTAGTCCCAGCTACTCGGGAGGCTGACGCAGTAGGATCGCTTGAGCCCAGGAGTTTTAGGTTGCTGTCAGCTAGGCTGACGCCACGGCACTCTAGCCCGGGCAACAGAGCGAGACTCTGTATGAAAAAAAAAAAGAGACATGGAGCAGCCCCAGTGAGAAGCTACTCAACTCTAAAATGCAAGCCAACGTATGCAATCCTGATAATCTGCCCTTGGGACTGGCAATGTAGATCTCATGTTTGAAATCTCTGTAAGTGACCTTAGAGTGTCAGGAAACATATGACATGTGTCTCCTTATCATCACAAACACACCCACGAAAAACCCTCCAAGTCTAGTGAAAATTTGTCCAACTGTTTCTGCGTGATGCAATAAATGGAAACTTAATGTTAGTTAATAAATAACATAACTACTTGCATTCATTCAACAGAGGTGAGCAAAGAGATGCAGTCCCTGTCTTCAGGGAGCTTTTCCATCTAGAGGGGACAATTTAAGTTAGAAAATAACCAAACAAATAAATATATAGTTACAGACTGGAATAAGGGATAATAAGAAAATGTATAGGGTAGTTTGCTGGAATTACTAAAGGGACCTCATTTAGACTGGGAGATTCAAAGAGACAGGAAAGTCTTTAAAGAATGACATTTAAAATTGAAAATATTTATGAAATAACACTATGTTTTCTAAAAAACAATGCATAGTTTCATATATGCTTTGTTTAGTTATGTAAAAGGATATGCACATAGACAAATCTGGAAGGAAGTAAGCAAAAACAAAAGAGTCATGTTAAGGGTGAGATTCTAGACAGTGTCTCACCCCTCAAAAATTTTCTTTAACGTTGTACTATATTAATATTTTTACCATTAATAAGACAAGCACAGATATAGAATCTGAAGGCCTAAAGGAGAACTTGGGCATTTCCGGTTCACTCTTAAGTTTGACTGTAAAACTACAGTTCCGTAACAAAGCTGATCTTCATTAAAACAGCAGCAGGGCAGAATGGAACATGAGCCTGGGAGTCTGAGAGCCCTGGACTCCAATATGGCCCAGCTGCTAATTAGCTGTGTGACACTGGATGGTTACTGAACCTCCTTGGGAGGCTGTTTTATCATCTCTAAGATGGAGTTAATAAGACCTGCCTCATAAAGTTGTTGTGAGGATAAAATAAAAGAGCATATGTAAAAGGCCAAGTCCAGTGCCTAGCACAGAATATGTGCTTAATAAATGTTAGTAGACATTATGATCATT
This sequence comes from Propithecus coquereli, assembly GCF_000956105.1. NCBI lineage: Eukaryota > Metazoa > Chordata > Mammalia > Primates > Indriidae > Propithecus > Propithecus coquereli. The sequence goes on from NW_012154174.1 coordinate 6,520,827, forward strand.
ACTATTATATAAATCCAAATGAAAAAGTGAGCTGTGAATCAAAAGTCTCCAGGGCCCAACAGATGACCAAACTAGAGAAATTAAATGGTTCCCCATCAATCACTGTTTAATGATTTTTCTCTGACAATAAGCAAATCAATTAGTAGCTATAGTCACTTTCTCCGAGGCCACCTATATTGTACCCTGAGTTAAACCAGAAGGATTAGTTCAAGAAAAATTCTCCTAGAGAAGAAATAAGCCGTACAATTTCAGCAACTTACTAAAAACAATTAAGAACCTCTTTATTAAAAATGAAGCCTCCTGAAACAGTTTCCAGAAATTGAGATGGTATCCATATAAAAAATGACAGATTAAAAACAAAATAACCCTACAAAGCAAAAGTTCTATAGCTGGAATTTGCCAAAAGATGGCATCATTAAGGCATGCTTTTAGTTTCTAGAAATTTATGAAAATAACCTAAAAAC
>NW_012154174.1:6532515-6533034 GCF_000956105.1 Propithecus coquereli
TTTTAAGGATTTAAGTATAACACCACTAAAGACAAACAAAAAAACTAAAGAAAATATTAGCAAATGACTCTCTGAACTCAGGATGGGGAAAAAAACTTCCTAAACACAAAAACACCACAAGAAAACCACAAAAATTGGTGACTCAACGGTGAATAATATTTACATACTCTTAAAAATATAAACACTGAATACAAATACTTACTCAAGTGAAAATGATTATTATTACATTGAGATGAGAGGACAATGGGAAACAGAAAGTTATATGTGTATGAGAGACCTTTATCCTTATCTTCCCTGGCAAGAAGTCAATAGATAAAGCCTAAAATTAAAAATCAAGAAATAGCAGTATAAGAATATTATTTAAATACAGACCTCTAACTTCCAGAAAAAAAATCAGACTAAATATAGTTGAAAGAGCTGAAGATGGTTGCCTCTAGGGCGTAGTAATGAGGTATGGGGAAATAACCACGACACTGTTATTGAGCAATGACCATTAATCACAAAAAATGTTCAAGTCAT
>NW_012154174.1:6533514-6535072 GCF_000956105.1 Propithecus coquereli
AGGATGTCAGTTTACCACTTTTCCTTCAAGAGCAGCATGGCTAGAAAGGGGTGCCAGGGGCTGTGTCCCTTCCATAGCCCTGGATTATGCTCAGCTGCCATTTCTGCCATGGCTGAGGACAAACTCACCACCTTAGTAGCTCAGGGCCGCGAAGCTGTGGCACACTAACCCTGTGGGCTTGGTGCTATCATCACCTCCATTAGTCAGTGGAGAGAAAGCTGGGATTAGAATCTAAGCATCCTGGCTCTAGAGCCACTTCCCCCACAATACTCCTTTAAAACAATCTCTAAAACCTCTTTTGGCAAGAAGGAGGGCCCTGCCCAATTAATGCCTCTATCGGTTCCTCAACCACGTAAGAAGTCCCTACTGGCTCATCTACAACAGAGGAAAGTTAGCCTCAAACAGTGATTCCCAACTTTTGCTACACGCTGGTATCACCAGGGATCCTCAAAAAGTTCTGATGCCTGGCTCTCACTCCCAACATTTTGATTTAGCCAGCATGGGGGAGTGATCTGGGCATCTAATTTTTAAAAGCTCCCCAGGTGATTCTAATGTGTAGCAAAGTTTGAGAACCACTGGCCTAAGTCAAATGACCTGTGGAAAGAGGGCAGAGGCAAGAGGCTCCAAAAAAATTCTCATTTTGCATACAATTCCAAGGGTCCACAAACCCCATAAAAGGGGGTCCCTTGGAATTTAGCTTTAAAACCCTGGTGATCTCAAAGATCTTCTGCAACTCTAAAATTGTCTTCTATTAATACATTTGAAGAATCATACAACAGTTTCAGTAATAGAGACAAGGGGTGAATTTGATGATTTTTGGTTTTCTATTCTGAAACACAAACTTACAATTTAATTAATCAATGATTTCCTTTGGGATGTATATTTAGGAGAAATGAGGAAAGGGATTAGCAGTATAACCTTACATCAGCACAATACAAACTGCATTTAACCAAATGCAAGATTTCTAGACAAGTGAATGGCTGTTATGAAGACAAAGGGGGAGAGAGGGGCCCACCATCAAATCCTCTTGGGTTAAGCAAGGTAAATTTCAGAACTTCTCGGGGACTTTAAGTCTCAGAACATTATTAGCATCATTAACATCTTGAAGAGTACTTCCTTCTTCCTTAGAACATCACTTGGGAAAAGCTACTTTAAATGATATCACATTATAAACGTTAACAATCTTTTCAGTGATTTTTATTACAAATACTAAAAAGGTGCTTAGAGGCACATGTTTGTAAGAACCTGATGTGATACTCTTTTCAATACTTTCTCTTTAAAAGAAGTTTTTCTTCATGAGGCCAATAAGAGGCAGTGTAGTATAATGGTTAAGTGTACAGACCATGGAGCCTGGATACCTGGGTTTGAATCCTTACTCTACCATATAATGGCTATGTGACCTTGGGCAAGTCCTTTAACCTCATGCACCTCAGTTTCCTCCTTTCTAAACTAAGAATGAAAAGCAGTCCTACCTTACAGACAAGTTATTATATATAAAGCACTCAGAGTAGTGCCTGCCTCATAGTATTTCATAAATGCTGGCTGTTATTATTCATTC
>NW_012154174.1:6535122-6536474 GCF_000956105.1 Propithecus coquereli
GTCTTAAACACAAAACCATTTTTCACCTGTCTTTTTAAAACTTTTTATATTTATAGCCAGGCATGACTGTGAGTGCCTGTAGTCTCAGCTACGCAGGAGGCTGATGTGGGAGGATTGCTTAAGGTCAGGAGTTAGTGGGTAAAATGTGCTATGATCATACCTGTGAATGGCTACTGCACTTCAGCCTGGACAACATAGCAAGACCCCATCTCTAAATTTAAGGGAAAAAAACATCATATTTATAAAAATCTTAATATCAGAACTCTAGTATAAATAGTCCTATTATTAAAGGTCACTAAAAAGATATCATACTTTCAGAATTTTGTCCAGAAGAGTGACATTTAAACATCATATTAAGAGCATTTCCATACTGGTAGAGTAAGGACCTCCAAAACTATGCTCTTCCATAAAAGCAACAAGAACACTGGCAAAAACTATATAATGATAAAAGGGTCAATCCATCAGGAAACATAACAATTATAAATATGTGTACACCTAACAGAGCCTCAAAATACATTAAGAAAAAGTGACAATATTGAAAGAAACAGGCAATTCAACGATAATAGTTGGAATTTTCAATACTCCATTTCTAATAATTGATAGAACCACCAAGTAAAAGATTAGCAAGGAAATAGAAGTCTTGAACAATACTACAAACCAAGTAGACTTAACAGACACCTACAGAACACATAACAACAGAATACACATTCTTCTCAAGTGCACATGGAACATTCTTCAGGATAGATCTTACATTAGGCCATAAAATAAGCCTCAGTAAATGTAAACAGGCTGGAATCATACAAGGTATGTTCTCTGACCACAATGGAATGAAATTAGAAATCAATAGCAGAAGTAACTTTAGGTAATTCACAGCTTGGTATAAACCTTTGAGCAATACGGCATGAGGGTGAAGTGGCCAGACAGTTCAGATGGCAGGGTAGGGGCAAGAGTCTAAGGCGGGGCAGCTCAAGGCATGCCCAACAAGAAGCCCACTCTCTCCCAACTGGGTCAGATTTAACACAGCAAGGATCTCTGACAAATGCACTTTTATGTCATCCTTTTCTGAATCCTCAGGTTCACAAGATGATCATGAGGAGCTGTGAAAGACAGACAGACATACAGGGCCAATTGTGATCCTATAGAGAACCACAGAATTCAAGGGGCAAATGATTTCAAGTGATCTACGTATCCCAGAAAGCCTTGGAAATGGGAATGCTGTACCATGGAAGCCACTGCCTCTGCCTCCTCCGTCCTCCCCTACATCACAAAGCAAAGCTATGCGATGTAAAAATTGGAAAATTAATTGAATTAAAATTTTCAAAGGTGAAGGTGAAGCTGAGTACTAGAAGAGA
>NW_012154174.1:6539427-6541599 GCF_000956105.1 Propithecus coquereli
GGATCATTTGAAAAGGAATAACACAGCCGAATGAGTTGGCATATTTCAACTAGTAATTTTAATTACCATTTAAATATGGTTTACTTTCTAAATTCCATAGTGCCTAGTATAGTGTTTTATATATATTACAAGAATTCACCAGATATGTGTTGATTTCACCCAAATTAGTGAGCGGCATAGAGGGTGATACCACTTGCGGCCTGTGAAACAGGACTGAGACACCAGTTCCAACACTTCCTGTGTATTCTTAAGTCACCTTCTTTGGCCTGTTTCTTCATCTGTAAAATTCAGTTAATAATAGTACTTATCTCTCAGAGTTCATGAGAAATTATTTTGTACATATTAAATGCTTAGAACATGACCTGGTATACAGTAAGCATAAGTGTTTAATATTAATATCTTCTTGCATATTTCCTGTAGGGCCTTCAAATCTAACAGGAACTGCTTATAGTGCACACTTTACAAGGCACAAGAACACGTCTTATGTTCATTTGCTTTCGCTGTATGTCACAGATAAAATGGGGGACCTAAATGATCACAGATACAAGTCATGGATTTCAGGAGAGTGAAGGTACTTTCCACAAGGTACATGTCACAGCATAAAAGAACCTAAAAAGTGGTGTTCTCAATGATAGTTATTTATTTCACGTTGCTATGAAATTTTTAGAAGCTAGAAAAATACATACAATTTATACCTGATCAATGTTCTCCAAACTGTTTACAGGCTTGTGTTCACACACAAGCAAGATTTATTGCTAACCAACATGCCATGCTAAGTTGAAATCAAGATATTACACAATTTTCCAATGAAAAGGTGATTTTATAAGATGGTATAAATACTTTGTGAAAATGTAATTGTTGGCATCTTATTCTGCAGCTGGCAGAAAATGAGATAAGTTAGAAGGTTTACAGAGGGGTCAGAGCTCATCAGATGAAAAGATCATCTTTTTTAATCAGCTCTAGAAAGCACATTTATAGGCTAAGTCAATAGTTAACAATTCTTTAACAATTGGAACAGTCAGTATTTCCAAAGCATTCTAACTAACCGCAGCTACTGCGGAAGATTCTGCTGAAACACTGTAAAATGAAATTAAGAATTCTAGAGACTCACTGCCTTAATTTGATGTTTATTTTTCTGAATTTTTACTAAGAACTTAAAGAATATAATCTATATCCACCTGCATGATATTTTTATTTTTTAAATAAGTCAGTTTCTTTTTCAGCCTATTTAGAGTTCTCTAGTAGAGGGCTCTAATTTAAATAACAGACATAAAAGTCTTCAGATGTAACTTAGTCTTTAAAGTGTCATCAAAGAGCCTACTTTATTAAAGTGCCTTATATTTTTCATACTCTATGGGCATTTAAATGAAAGATGCTTCTCTACAATTTGCACTTCTCAAAAAAACATTTTGAAGATCCAAACTCCTATGGTTAAAAACTCTGAAGTTATTACTGCCAGATCCATTCTTCAGCTCTTCAACTTGTGAGTAAAGGGACATGAAGAAGAGGCAGGAGACAGCCCCTGTTCCTGCCCTCCTGGAAATGAGTCAGGATGTACCATGAGACCTAGAACTCAGGCCTCTTGACTCCCAGCCTTCAGCAAGCATGACTTCCATAAACTGTGATTCATTCCATTCTAAGTAGACTTAGAACATGGCACACTATAGCCCAAAAATCTTCAAAGATCTGCAACCCCCAGTGCAAAATTTGAGGACTATAAAACCTCTGTGTGGCAGGTAGATTAATGACCCTCCTAAAATGTCTACTTCCTAATGCCCAGACCCTACGAATATGTCACCTTACAAGGCAAAATGGGCTTGCAAATGCGATCAAGTTAAGGGCTTTGAGACAGGGAGGCTATCCTGGATTATCCAAGTGAGCCCAATCTAATCACATGAATCCTTTAAAAGCCAAGAACCTGTCCAGGGTTGTGGTCAGAGGAAGATGTAACTATGGAATAATGGTCAGAAAGATGCAATGTTGCTAGCTTTGAAGACGGAGGAAGGGTACCACAAGCCAAAGAATGTGGGCAGCTTCTAGAAGCTGGAAAAAGCAAGGAAACAGATTCTCTCCTAGACTCTCCAGAAAAGAATACTACCTGCGAAACACCTTGATTTTATCCCGATGAGACCCATCTTGGACTTCTGACCTATAGAACTGCAAGAGAAAATA
>NW_012154174.1:6542898-6549965 GCF_000956105.1 Propithecus coquereli
ATTTTCCCATATATTTGGGAAAATACAGACTATCAGATAACACTCTTGTTTCACTGCTGAATTTTTTGCATGAGATCATAGTATTGTGGTACATAAGAGAATATTTTTATACATAATTAAGTATTTAGGAGTGAAATATCATAATGTCTGCCATTTATTTTCCAATAGCTCAGCCAAAAATTATGAATATATGTTGTATATTTGCACACATATAAAAACATATATATACACACATACAAGAAGAGAAAGAATAAATGTGACAAAATGTTAACAATTGGCGAATCTATGTGAAAGAAATATGGCGTTTATTGTACTACTCTTTCAACATTTCTGAAATATTACAATTTTGTAAATTACAAAGTTAGGGGGCAAATATCTTCCTGCCTTGCTCCATGCCTACCTTTCCCAGGTCTCCTCACATACTACCAGGAGTCCACCTGGAATGGCAGATATTCTTCAAACAGCCCACATTCTTCCACCAGCAGGTCCTGTTTTCTTCTGCTTTACTCACAACTCAAGGCTTGATAGCTAGAGTTGGGTTTTGTTATAAGATGGAAACAATCTACATGATATTAAAATCCCAGTTTTGGAAATAGGTTGGTGAAATATCAAATAGGAATCATCTTTTGATGTCCTTATTACTGGATTTTAGTTTGTACATTCTTTTTTCCTCTCCTCTCACTATTGTTTCTCTTACCCCATATAATCTTTATGCTCTGGTTTCTGGAACTTCATCATTCCCTGTATGGTAAGAGGGGGTCACAAGCATGGCAGGAAACCATGGACAAAAAGCAGGACTGGGTCGCATCAGAAACTACTGCAGAAAACAGTCAAGAGCTGCCTCTGGCTCCCAGCCCACATCACTCTGAACACCCCAGGCAGCCCAGACCAAGGCTCACCTCCTTCCTGCAGGCCTCACTGCTCTCCATATGGCAGCTCACTGACATCAAAGAAGACGGAAGAAATTATCTAAATTCACCAGGCTAGTCCGTTTCTTTCCTTGAACTGCAGCAGAGTCACTGATATCTCAATTACCTCCTCTACAATAAGAGCACCTTTTCCCTTGCATGCTAAGATTTTGCAGTGCTTTAAAAAAAGGGTTTGGGGGTGTGTGTACTGGACTAACAGATGGAAGATTAACAACAAAAGACCTCCCTGATGGGGGGAAATCAAAGCTAAAATGTTTGTATACCTACAATAATAATATAGAGGATCAAAAATTGAACTTGTAAATAAAATTAAGTTGCTCTTCTGAAAAGCCTATCTAGCCACAGACAGGAAAAGGCCCAGCATGGCTTCTATGTACGCCTATGCTGTTTCTAATAGAAAGGACACAATCAAGCCAAAGCAAACATCTGTTAACCAGTTAAGTTTGTTAATGAAACAAAATTGCAGCTGGTTTATCAAAGATCAAAAGTGAAGCAAATTAGAGAAAGGATGTATGAAAAAAGCTGGTTTCTAAAAAACAGTGGCTAAAGAATTCTAAACTCACTTGTCAAATCAACACAAATCCATCTTGGATTTTGCTTAGACTACTGATTAGTATTTATTTTGTATCTTTGTAGAGACCAGGCTCACAGTTAAAATTTAATGTGATTCATTCTAGAACTCTGTCTATATTGTTCATTTACAGATTTTTCAAAATATTACCTTTCACAAAACAAAATTTAAAAAGTATACTTTACATTATATTCTGCTTATTAAATTTAAGGCACTCAGTTATATAAGGAAAAACAATAATATGCAGTTTGCAACTCCTGGAGACTTCTCCGGGAAAGTGGTCCAGTTCCAAGCAGAAGCACAATAAGTGCGTTCAGCATTTCGCAATATGCATTGCCATACCTCCTTCTCTTGCATACACAAACTTCCCACCACCACCTCAAGGCAGGGAGATAAGTGCACCCACCCACCAAAATGTACTTCCCTCATGGCTCTGTTAACTCAAAATGTCACAAGCAAACTACAAGGCTGACTCATTTGCTAACTTTAATTTGGTGAGCTAATTGATGTTTATGTACTTAGAAACATTAATAGATTGGAGAGATGAAAGTACCTCAAAAGATTCAGATTCACATTTTAAATGTTGTCTGACTAGAGAAGAACAGTTTCATGAAATCTACTGTAGTTTAATGCACAGAGCCAAGAAAAGGAAGCTTTATAAACAAAACAAAAAGTCATGAATTTTACAATCAAAATACATTGCTATTACAATGATAAAACAATCATAATTCTTGTGTATTAGAAATAATATACATGTGGAATCAACCCAAGTGCCTATCAATTGATGAGTGGATTAACAAAATGTGATACACACACACACACACACACACACACACACACACATACACACATACCATGGAGTACTACTCAGACATAAAAAGGAATGAATTAATGTCTTTTGCAGCAATTTGGATAGAACTGGAGACCATTATCCCAACTGAAGTATCTCAAGAATGGAATAACAAATACCACATGTACTTTCTAATAATTTGGAACTAATTGATGGACACACATGGGCACAGAAAGAAGTAAAAATCGTTGGAAATCAAAGAGGGAGAGGGGTGGAGGGGAGAGGTAAAAACCTACCTAACAGGTACAATGAACACTATTTGGGTAAGGGGCACACTAAGAGCCCTGACTGAAGCATTATAAAAGCTATCCATGTAACAAAAACATTTGTACCCCTTAATATTTTGAAATTTAAAAAAATAATAATATACAAAGATAAATTATATGAAAAGAATACAGACCTTCATTCTAAGAAACATCAAAATGTACCATTTATTGAATAAAGTTTGAAGGGAAAGGATGAGTAAAATCTTTGCCATTTCAGATACAATCAGCAAAGAGCACTTAATTGTTAAATAACTTCAAAGCTATAAAATACAGATTTTTCTTAGCACTGAAAGTATCACAAACATAGCTGTTATAGGCCAAACAGGCAACATGGAATACAACAGTAAACTCCTAAAAGCTGCTGATCATTCAGGACAGGATCATGTGTTACAGAAAAGGTATCAAAAGTATCAAATATATCTAAGATCCAAAGAGTTAAAGAGAATGTTTAACATTCATTTTAATAATCTAAAATCCTCTGACATAATGTTTCTACTTTACCTGAAGCCTATTTCCTTAGAAGTCTAGGCAAGTACCATCTTGATAAAAGCTCAAAGGTGGAACAAGCTGTCATGCCTCAGAGTGCAATAGAAAGACTCATTCACTCTTCATTTTATCTTTCCCTCGACCCAACAAACTAGTTCAAGACAATCCATGTGCTCTCTCAACAATGCCTCAACTGGTACTACCTGCTCACGAAAGCAATCCTCAGACACTCTTCTACTCTGATAAACTTCTGAAGCTTAATTATAAGAACAACAAGAACTAAGCTTTTTTTCCTTCCCTGACCCTGGAACAGCAAGTTTTTGATCCACCTAGTCTTTCACATTACAATAGGTTCTGTATGACTTTAGTGATTCTAAAACTGACTTTTATCCATACCAATTCTGAAATCAGGTTATTTCGAAGAATAAATTTTGCAATACTTAGGGCTTTATTCAACTTTCAGTTAAATACACATAATCGAACACTCTTTGAGAAATATGACATCTATGGTACAAAGGACACCAATTCAAAGGAAAACTAAGAAGGTCAACACAGAGGAAGACATTCAGACTCTCTACAGTTTGCACATAGAAAATATACACATTTCTGACAAAAAGATCCAGAGCCATCCAAGACTATGAATGATCCCCCTAAGACTGAGAGAATTCTGGAAGCCACATCACAGAACGATATGGACTAGTGAATGGTCCTTGACAAAGTACAGGGGATTGGAAAAGTCCCAAAACAGGTGAGGAGGGTCTGCTCTAGAGCAGGGATAATGGGACTGAAGAGGAGAGAACAGAGTGGAGAAAATCAAAGAAAGGAAAATCTAAAAATAAAATTCTCTAACTTACGGTATTTACATAAGAAACTGATGTAGGATGTATATTTATCTTTTACTTAATGGAAATATTTCATATTGATAACATTGCCAAAAACCCTAATAAAGCATCTCTTTAAAAGGTGGTGGTAGACAAATAGAATAAACAACTGAACAAGTCAAGTCCACGCATGACGAGTGATATTTATCACAGTTTTATCTCTCAGCCCCGTTTCTGATCATCCGTGCTGCTTTTTTTTTGAATCATTTTTATCTTATCCTTATTGACAGTATTTGTAATTACAGTTTTTGTAATTATGTTTTAAGGTTTTTATAAGATTCTAATATAACTATTTCATTTCTTCAAAAGAAAAACATCAAAAACCCTACCTGGGACTGGAAGTGTCCCACCTTCCAACTACTATACTAGCCTAGAATGAGAGTTCCTGTATTATGTACTGCACTGGAAACAGACCAAGACTTGACACTTAATAAATTTTATGAAGATATTCTCAATGAAGTGAAATACCAAGGAATCTGTTTAAAATTGAACTAAACTGATTTTATAAAAATGGTAAAGCCCGAATGTTCAAATGGAATCTTAATGCTACAAAGTACGCGGTGATAACCGAAGTCTCTCTTAGAATATTTGACTTTCCAAAGTCCTCATAATCTGACCTAATTGAGCTTTACCACTTTTAATGAGAAACACTAATACTATCCTTTAGGAGTTCCCTCACCAAGTCAAAGATAAAGTTTTATCTTCAGTGGTTTAATTCATTTCCATATCACCTCACCAAAGAGAGCTTTCTTAAATAAATACAAAGAATTTATGCTAAGGAGCCAGTGTGGTAATACCCAATTTGAATTCTAGACTACCAGAAGATGTGCAATTACATTTCAGAAAGGAAGGAGCCCTTCTATTTTAACTTGCATTGTATTCTTCCTAGCAGTCATGCATAGGAATGATGATGATGTTAAATCTAATTAGACAGAGATTTACTACTTTCTCTACTGCATTTCCATATTGTTAATATTATAAATAGTGTCTGCTTTAAACACTGTAATAAGATCATTGCAACTACCAAATTTAAAACAATGGAAATCTATTTGTTGGGTGAAAACTGCTTCTAACCATTTGAAAAACTGGAAGAGAGACTTTCACTATTAATAAAAAGCCACCAGTGTTGACCAGTATACTGCCCAGTGGTAAAGAGCTCTGGAATCAGACTGTCTCATTGGAATCTTGGCTTCACCACTCACCAGCTCTATAAGTGACCTTGGAAAAATCACTTTGAGCCTCAGTTTTTGATCTGTAAAATAAGGACAATAGTCCTACCTCCCTCACAGTTATTGTGATGAGTCAAGGACATAATAAAGGTAAAACACCTGGAATAGTGCCAGCATTTAACACTTACAAAATATTATTTTTACTATTCTGATTTTCTTTTTTACAATTAAATGCAACTGCTCAAGAAAAGTAATCCGAAATAACAGCTTCTTTGAAAGACATCGATTGACTAAATTGTGATTGAAATCACTTCATCTTATTAAGTCTCCATTTATATAAATTTCCTCCCACAATACAAATTCTGACTTCCAGCACATCAAAAACGATAATCTTTTTCAAATACATTATAAAAAGTCATATATACAAGAAACTATAGTACATCATCAATCTATATATGGATCCAAGTTCAGCAGCCAAAGCAAGAACAATCAAAGATCACAAATTAACATATCACAGCTTTAGTATAAGAAACTCAAACTATTTACTACAGTACAAAAAAATATTCACATTGGCTATTTGATATTTTGGATCCCTTTGAGAATCTGATAAAAGCTACAGACTCTGACCCCAGAAAAACACACATGACTTTACATTTGATTTCAGAGGATTTGTGGGCTACCTACCCAAGCTCATTCTTGGATCTCAGTTTAACAAGTTCTATTAAATCTACTTCATTTCAAAGGGCAATATATTAATGATGTAGTTTTATTTCATTTTTCAAGGAAAAACATTAGCGTAATATATAATACAAACACACTGCAAAATTGGTTTGATTTTTATTTATATTTGTTCTTTTCTAAGAATTAAAATGTGATTACTTGATAGAAGTAATCTGCAAATTTCATCAGGTAAAAAATTGTGGAAAACATTTCTCAGCTTTCCTTGTTATATGATGATGCTAACTGGACAATTTAAAGATCAGCATCATAAAAATAGCAATAACAATTGCATGCTAAGCAATAAATTACTCTGTTCTCAATCCTAGACACTTTCAGACATGAATTTTCCTTTAGACTAAAAATACTTCCATACAGATGCTGCCTGGGAAAAAAAATGATAAGGTTAGCAAGAAATGATGGGCAAGGTTAAAGAGAAGGATAGGAAAGGAACTGTGGAAAATTTGTAGTGACTCTTCTATCAGAAGTAAAATTATCCCCTGATCACAAAATTACTGTAACATACTATTTAATTGCCTAAAGCTGCCTGAATTAGTCCATGTATCTAATAATTATAAAACCTTAACATACCTTATGGTGGTATGTATATTTTAAAAACAAAGATATCCAAATCCATCAAGAAATGGCTCTAGGCCGGACGGGAGTGGTGGCTCACTCCTGTAATCCTAGCACTCTGGGAGGCCAAGGCAGGAGGATCATTCAAGGTCAGGAGTTCAAGACGAGCCTGAGCAAGAGTCAGAACCCATCTCTACTAAAAATAGAAAGAAATTAGCTGAACAACTAAAAATATATAGAAAAAATTAGCTGGGCATGGTGGTGCATGCCTGTAGTCCCAACTACTCGGGAGGCTGAGGCAGAAGGATCACTTGAGCTCAGGAGTTTGAGGTTGCTGTGAGCTAGCCTGATGTCATGGCACTCTAGCCCAGGCAACAAAACAAGACTCTGTCTCAAAAAAAAAAAAAAAAAGAATCCTATGCTAGACTCCTAGGACGCCTGAGCTGCAGAGCCCCTAGGCCGCATTGTTGGGACGTCTCATGTTATGACAAGGACATGAAGGCCCAGGGAGGGGAAAGGAGTCTGAGTATCCAGTGGGGAGGTGGCTACATTTTTCCTCCAGCAGCACCTCAGCTGAGGGAAAGGCCTGGAGGTGGAAAGGAATTGAGGGAGAGAGATTTGG
>NW_012154174.1:6550879-6552635 GCF_000956105.1 Propithecus coquereli
TTGCTGTGAGCTAGGCTGACCCATGGCACTCTAGCCCGGGCAACAGAGTGGGACTCTGTCTCAAAAAAAAAAAAAAAAAAAAGATACTATATGAGACATTCACCTATACCTACTGAGAATGGGACAAGAATAAATGACTTTAAATTGAAACAAGACGGATTTAGGTTGCATGTTAAAATAATTTCACAAATGCCCAGATTATCAGTATTAAAATAAGAAGTCTATAGATTCCTCTGTGAAAATAATAATAAAGAGAAAAATATACAATGGCCTTTCTTAGATTTTTTAAATATATGACCCTGCCTTGAAGAAGGAGGATTATCCATCCTGGTCCCTTCAAGCATCAACTGATTAGCAATTAGAGTTTAAAAAATAAATTACATGCTTATCCCATTAAATTCTTAGCCAGCCAATGAGGAAGCCTTCGATACGTTGTAAAACAATGTATACTGTAAAACAATATACACATCTTAAAATATAAAAGGCTGCTCCAAGGCAAAACATTTGATTTTACCAAATTTTACTCAGAACTTCTGTTGACATAAAACGTCTTAACTGAAACTGTAAGAGTCAAAAGAGCACTGTCTAGACTGTATTAACATTCCTCCTTCACTTACCTGGTCTTTCTCATGGGGTAGAAGGCTGACAGGTGGGAGCGAGGCTGGGAAAGCACTGGGATACTGGGGCGCCCCTTTGCCATCGAGGCTCCCATAATTGACCCTGTATTGCGGCCCATCTTTCAGTAACCTCCCGTTGTTCACGGCACGTTTGGCCCCCAGTCGCAGCCGCTGCTGAAAGGCTGGGTGGTTGGTGGTGCTTGTGAGATCACTTTGACTTCTGAGATACTTCTCTATGTTCTTCAGGGAGGAGCCATTTTGCTCCTCAAGTCCTTCAATTGCTCTCCTCAAAAGTTTATTCCAATCCACATTGTGGAGGTCATTACATGATCCTCTAGACACCTTGGTTGACTTAGGAAAAGTGCCTGGTTTAACTGATGAAAAGCGCCCAGGGTTGTCTGGGTCCTTATAGGAGGCAAGGCCTTTGTTGGTGACTTTGAGAACTGAGCCATCCTGAACACTGAGTTCCAGCTGCTCAGAGACCGTCTTCTTATCCAACCCATGGGAAGTACTGACTGCATGGCAGATTCTCTCTTCAGAGGGCCTTTGCTTTTGTTTTTTTATTTTCTGTATAGCTTCAAGAATCCACTCTGTATAAAGTGGGTTTGCAAGTTTTACCATGGTTGACAAATGACTTCTTCAACACAAAAGTTACCCATAGAGGTTCTCTTTGTATTTAACAGAACTTGCACATTTGAAAGTCATTTACAATTCAACAAATGGACAGAGTATTCCAGACCATATTAAGCAACATCTCACAAACATCCTTCCTTAAGAGATTCAAAAGAGGACAAACAGGCAATGTTGATAGTTGTCTTATTTTACCCACAGGAAAGACTGCATTCGGACGAAGAACATCTTTAACTGCGAAATCAAGACCTTAAAACATAAAAAGGGGGGAAAGGCTCTTAATAATGGAACTTACAAAAATAAATTAAAAGATTCTTTAGCATTACTTTTTCAGATACAAAATCACCACAGAAGTAATGACAGGCAGGTATTGTGTAATACAGCCCCAGTGGCTATATTTTCCAACCAGAAATTGGGTCACAGTCTGAGAAGAAATTTTTGGGGGGATTTTTTCACTTATTTATATGAAGTCACTTACGGGGCATGCAAGAAATAACATCTTAAATTAT
>NW_012154174.1:6553265-6574916 GCF_000956105.1 Propithecus coquereli
GAGTACATGTAATAATTTAATACATTCACATAGTGTTCTAGTTATCTTAATACCTAGTTAGCTCAATAGCTCAATAAACAGCTCAATACAAGGCAGGTTTGTACAAATCTAATTCCAGATGGATAGTGGTATTGTTCTCTGAGAGATTCCTGCTGTATACAAACACCACCCAAGATCTCCAATCTGATATTGAACACATCTACAAAGAACACAAGGAGAAAGAGCCCTGGCCTGGGAAATGGGCTAGACTTGGGCTCTGATCTTGCTGTTCAATCATAATATCCACATCTTCATTCTTTTTATAGTTCAAAGTTTATAGAGTGTGCTCACATATAACTTGTCATTTGATCTGCAAGACAACTGTGGGTAAACTGAGGCTCGGGGGAAGATGGAACTCACCCAAGGTAACAGTCAATAGGAGACTTAAGGCTCAAACGCTATTATTCTAAAATCCAAGTCCAGAACTCTTCTCACCTGAGCCACAACGGCCTGTTCTAGCTAGTTCTGCCCCTGCAAAGAGACTAACAGTGTGTCTGAATCCCAGCTCTATCAATGTCCAGTGGAGAAACCCTGGGTAACTGACTTAAGCTTCATCACTTTACCTGTAGGTAATACTAGAATATCCCTTACAGGATTGTTGAAAGGATTAAATGAACACAGTATCCAATATTCAATATATAGTAGCTACCATCACTTCCATCAAATACAATGTCTATATACTTTGAAAAATGTCTCATAAAATACAAAATTAAAGTTATCTCTAGTTACTTATTTAGATAGAATATACCCAGAAGGAAAAAATAATCTTTCCTCAAAAACTTTAGCCAGATATACTGAAGAATATAACATTTGCTCTCAAAGATCCTTGAGTGTTGCTGAAAAACAAATGGGCCACTGAACTATACTTTTTCAAACAGTCAGCTTGAAAGAGGCAGTTTAAACAGATTGTCCTCTTTGTGATCAGTAAACTGTAGGTTCATTCCATTCTTTCCCCCTCAGATTAAGAAACTTTGAGCTGAAGGGACCTTAGCAGTCATCTAGTCTAACCTCTAGTTATCCAGTAAAAGATCCCTATTCAATATCCCCAACAGATGAGCCATTGAGTTTTTATTTAAAATACTTCCAGTGACTGATAATGTGTCACTTTTCAAGGCAGCTCGCACCACTGTTGGACAGCTCTAGCTATAATATATTTCTTGCTGAGAGAAGCAAAAATCTGCTTCCCATAGCTTCTACCCACTAGTTCTAGTTTCCCTGGAACAATCTCAAGACATTCTTAATATTTTTCTTCAATATGACAGGCTTTCAAATATTTGAAAACAAGTATGTTTTGAAAACTACTAACGACCAAACCCCACTCCACCTCCGGCCCTACCTTAGACCATTCATGTCCCAGTTCCCTAACCGTTCCATATATCACATGGTTTCCAAGCACCACCTTTTCTTGGTTGCTCACTAGTTTGGCTAATGCCCATCTTAAAATCTGGCAGTTCAGGCATTATCCAACTACAAATGCAACCCAAGATTACAGGATCTTCCTTAACAGCCCTGCCACACAACTGGCCATGCTGAGCACACAGTCCAACTAAAAATCTCAGGTCTTTTTGTTTCTTAGTTTATTAATTTGCCAGCACATAAAGAGGTTAGCAGACTCACGTCTCAAAGCCTACGTCCTCAAAATCTCAGGTCTTTTTTCAAAAATACTGTTAAGCTGAAGGTCTTTCCATTCCTTTCCTTGTGCAAATTTAAATGCTGGGATTTAAAGTTGATTGCAGTTCACTTTCCTCTAGTGAGGTTGAGTCTATCTTCCAACCTGCTAAAGACTGTTTTGAATCTTGATTCTGTCATCTATGTCGTTATATAAATCTTTGACAAAAATGTTAGACTTGGAACACAGTGTGTTCAGGAATGAAATCATTGGCTTTTACAGTGCAACCACTTTCAGCACAGAACACAGGAATCATTCTGTGTCAGTAAGTTTAGAACAGGAAACTGATCTTTCCAAAGTAAAATGGTTTGGGGCAAAATTTCATTAGAAGACATTTCACTGTATCCAAGTAATTATTTCATCTTTCATCATTTATTCACGATGAATCACAACTAATTCAATTTGACTGCATAAAATACAACTGCAGGAAGCAGACGAGGTCATAGGAAAGTGTCCAATATTGCAAAGTTGCTTTTAGGCATTTTGGTTACACAAATAAATAAACATACATTAAAACAAAATGTATTTTATAACTGATACCCAAAATATACTTTCATGACAAGGTTTTACCGTAATCTTTACCCACGATCAAAATAATCATTTATATCAATTACTAACACATTTCAGTAAGACTGACATTTTATACCTTAAAAATGTAACACGGGAAAATACCAGAATTGGAACTCCAAACGTTTTAACAGTCCATGACAAAAATGAAGATTGTCCAGGTCTTCAGGCAAATCTGCCAAAAGAAAAAAAGTGAATGTTCATTTGGGCATAAGGACATCCCTAAATCCAGCAACCACCTATGGGTCTCCATAACTATTCAAGACAAACAGCTACAATAGTTTATTAGTAAACTACATTTGGTGATATATTAACTCTTTCAGACTACCAAAGGGTATTTATAAACATGGAATTCTGGACAGAATATGAAGCCCCAAGGACCCAAGGAAAGTACCTAAAGAAGTAAATTTCATTCTTCTTTAAGGCCAGATCTGTTCTTCAAATTTTAAAAATCAGGTTTGGGCCAGGCGTGGTGGCTCAAGCCTGTAATCCTAGCACTCTGGGAGGCCGAGGCAGGAGGATCGCTTGAGCTCAGGAGTTCGAGGCCAGCCTGAGCAAGAGCAAGACTTCACCTCTACTAAAAATAGAAAAATTAGCCAGGCGCCATGGTGTGCACCTGTAGTCCCAGCTACTCAGGAGGCTGTGGCAGAGGGATCCCTTGAGCCCAGGAGTTTGAGTTTGCTGTGAGCTACGATGACACCACTGCACTCTACCCAGGGTAACAGAATCAGACTCTGTCTCAAAAAAAAAATAAAAATAAAAGTCAGGTTTGTGATAGACTCCTAAGAAAGAATCACATCATGAAAAAAGTCTATTACTCAAATAGCCAGGCAGATACAACATTTTACCTGGGGAAAAAAAAGAGCCAAAAGTTGTTTTAAGGTCAGCATTAATAGGCAGCATTCTCTGTTGTCCCAAAGGCTACCTGGCACTGATAGCACCAAGATATGACCAATAACCTCACCTAAAAGAAAGATGTACCAGTTTCCACAATAGTAAATGTGTTGACACAAGTTACATTTTAGGACAGTAGCAATCATTTTTACTTGAAAGGCAAAAAATAAATTTAAAACCACAGCTATAAATAACTGCATTTTGATCTTACATAAAACCAAGCAACCTTAGATCCTCCTTCTCCCCTCCCCCAGCCACCGACACACACCCCACTCCTCAATTTAATCTCAAAATTAGCTCTCATCTGACACCAACCAACAGAGCTAATTAGGCAGAAGCAGATGTAACTCAGCAGCTCTTTGCTACAAGCAGAATCACAGTGTTTAAAAAAAAAAAAAATACACAGCTAGGAGAGGAACAAAATCAGAAGTCTCTTATCTGTAGCCAATTCTCAACTAAACACATGTATATTATCCACTTTGTATATTATCCACTGCAAATTTTTTAATCTTAGGCTGATTTGTTTCCAACATCCCACTGGCCCCACTGTAAATTGGTATAAGCTAAGAGAATAGATTGAAAACCAATTTCATTTTAGCCTAAGCAGTATCTAACTAGAGACAAATCTAGGAAAAAATGCATAATTCATTCAAAAACCAAATAGAAATGATTTTTTTTCCTGATTTGGAATTATCCACACCACTTCTCTTTTTCAGAGCACTGGGATTTGTTTCATATGTAGATAGGACATTCTATCACAAGCTAAAACCCCAAAATCATTATTCTCTTTTCATTTTTTTCTATAAAAACTTGAAAGTTAGACAAAAAGGCTATCAAAAAGGTAGCAAATCATTCCAAATTAATTCAGGAAATTCACGCTACATCAAATTAAATTATTCTATTTTCTAAGGTTGTGAATCATTTTATTTTTAAATGCAAAATATCAGTAAATTATATGGTTGTATCATACAGTCTTATAACACTATTTAAATCATTCATTACAAATTATTCTAAACATATATAGAGAAATGCTTAGTCCAACACTGAGCTTTTAGCTTCACTAGTATCATATAAACATCAAAATTATTCAGAAGTATTCATTTCAGCATAAGAAGAGTCAAAATATCCTGGCTCATAAGTATTATGTGAGGCCTCCTCTAAGCTTTTACTAAAGCTGTGTGTTGTTTCAAAATCAATGTCATAACAACCAAGTCATGAGATTATGGGATGAGCCAAAAACAGTGGTAGAAAAAAACGAAGATTAATAATAGAGTTTACTCTTCTGTCATCCTGAATTTTACTTGCTAACAGTTATTTTTAGCTCTCTTACTTTCATAAGCTCCTGGATTTTTTCAAAGCCCATTGTGTAACTGAATGAGCATCCACAAATCTTAACAGTATATTCTGAAACAATATAACTGCTTAAGGGAAGGGACTTTGATTTCTTTTTCCTCTATCACCACCCAGCTCAGGTTATTGGCATAGTTGCTCAAAGC
Organism: Propithecus coquereli; assembly: GCF_000956105.1. Classification (NCBI taxonomy): domain Eukaryota; kingdom Metazoa; phylum Chordata; class Mammalia; order Primates; family Indriidae; genus Propithecus; species Propithecus coquereli. Next base: position 6,557,931 of record NW_012154174.1, read on the forward strand.
AGCGTCCTTGATTAACAAGTTATCTGCTGTCTGACACATCAAACATCATTCCTATGGTGATATTTGTTAACTTCAAATCCTGGATGCATCTATTTCCCCTAAAATTAATGCTTGAGGCCCAAAACATGTGAATTGGGAGGTAAGGTTATAAATACTAATCAAAGAACAACAAACAAATATTTAGCGAGATTATGTTCACTGCATGCAGCCCTGTAGTAGACGCTATGAGGAAAACAAAGCAAAGCTGGAGACAGAACATACAAGAAGCAATTAAAACATAACAAAGCACTGTTTGGGGGCTCCTCAAAAAGTTAAACAGAGAATTACCATATGGCCCTGTAATTCCACTTCTAGGTATATGCCCAAAAGAACCAAAAACAGATACTCAAATAAGCACATGTACACCCATGTTCATAACAATACTATTCACAATAGCCAAAAGGTGGAAACAGCCCAAATATCCATTGACAGATGCACAGATAAACAAAATGTGGTATATCCATACACTGGAATATTATTCAGCCATAAAAAGGAATGATGTACCAATACATGCTACTACAACGTGGACAGACCTCAAAAACATTATGTTGTGAAAGAAACCAGACACAAAAGTCCACATATCCTATAATTCCATTCGTATGAAACATCCAGAATAGATAAATCCACAGATAAAACATAGAATGGTGGGACTTCAGGGAGAAGAGATGGGGAGAAACTGCTTATTGGGTAAGGGATTTTATTCTGGATTGATGGAAACGTTTTCCAACTAGATAGAGATGGTAGTCACACAACACTGTGAATATACTAAATGCCACTGAATTGTTCATTTTTTATATTTTGTTCATTTTATGTTACATGGATTTCACCTCAATAAATTATGGGATTTTAAAAAAAATAACAAAGCACTGAACTATAATAATGCCAACCATTTTCTGACACCTACTGTGGGCCAGGTATTTTACATAAATTACCAGTAAACCTTAAAACAACCCTGTCAGGTAGCACTGTTGCCCCATTTTACAAAAGGAAAACTGAGGCCTGACATGGCCAAGATCTCAGAGTCATTAAGTCAAGAAGGATTTTAATTCCAATGCCAAAGCCCACACTCTTTCCTGTCCCTCCACTGGTTCTCAAACTAGATTCTTTGATCTCTTGTGAAGTCCCTCGGCTGTCACCTGCAGGTACCCTTTATGGGTTAAACACTAGAGCCACCATAACACCTTGTACCTAACAGTACAGCTCAACTGTAACTATTTATATATTGGGCTTCCCCATAAGATTCACTTCAAAGAAAGGGTTCTCCTGATTACAGAAGGAAAAAGTCTAGAAACAATTGCAGCTATACCTGCTGAAACCACATGGAGTATGGATGGGTAGAACACCCCTTGGATGGATGGACTTAAACTAGACCTCAAAAGACAACGATGAACTTAGATAATTTCCTGGTCCCTCTGTCCAAATTCAAATCCTTTATAGCCCAGTGTAAACAACACCATCTCAGAAGCCCTACATCTATCTTTGTCTAACAAGAAGCTTTTAGCGTTCTTACTATTTTGGCATTCATTTCCCACTTTGTATTATGCTTATTTGTGTACTGATCTTGTCTCCCTTACTAGACTGGAAAATTCTTAAGAACAGGATTAATGCTTGATTCATCTTTATATTGCATGCCCAAAGATTTCCCAGGACTGCAGCTTGAACAGAAGAAGGATTCAATGCCTACTTGTTAAATGAATGCACCAGTGAATGAAGGAAGGAAATCAAAGTGAAAGAACAGAAGCTAAGAATGAGCTATTAAACAAAAGGGACACCAAGTCCATGTGCCAAAAACAGGTATGTGTTTAAGAGGGATAAAGAAATAAAGTTGGCTGTGGCAAAAGCAAGACTGTGGCATGTGAACATGACAGATGAAGTAATAGGAAGCCACTGCAGGCGCAGGTGACACAATAATGCATAGAGAAGTACATGTACACACAAAAAGTTTGTTGAATGTTTAAATCACTCTGGCAATAGTATCCATCCACTATGAGGTTGGAAGAAAGGGTGATTGAAAGAAGAAACAAAAGCAACCAGTATTTCATCTCTCCAAACATCAATCTTGTTCAACTTATATTTATGAGTCTAACTCAGCAGCCAGCCCAGTGCGGGCACTCAATAAAATGTTAGTTGAATTGAATATTTAATTCCCCATCTTTTTAGAGTAATACTAAGTTCTTTCCCACTACTCATTAACACAGAGAGTTTTCAATTCATAAGCTAATAGTGTTTTCCAAGGATTTCTAAGAGGCTAAATCACCATGAAAATTATCATTTCAACTAATACATATTATATTAATTGGAAGTTTAATTTTTCATGTCATGCTCTCCTAGTTGACAATATCCTTGTTATGTCATTAAACTATAATTGTGTAAATGTGGTTCAACAAACAATAACTGAACCATCAATAAACTATTATGGCTTCCATAATCCCTAGCAAAGATTAGTTTCAACATCATCATCATAAATTAGTAGAGACATGTCCCAAATCTCCTGGTGAAACCCATGAATTAAGTTTGCATAGTCATCCCTGCATTTAAGTGCTCAATAGTTTCAGTCTCTAAAATGTAATCACACTGTTAGGAACCTCACAGGAAATTTGATCCCTTGTAAAACAGAGGATTTTTAGAGACAAGATGAAAAGTCATTTGAAGTCATCAGACTGTTGAGCCAGGGTACACTGATTAGTAATGATGATATTATAACTAAGCACTTTCACTTAAGAAACAATCAACTAAATTTAGAGTGTCTTTTTTTGGCATTTAAAAATTCCTATTCAAGCCTAGATTTCTCCCTAATTACAAATTAGCTTTAGTCAGTTTTTAATGACAAAGACTGAGAACAATTTACTAAGAAAAAACTCCAACATCTAAATTTTTTTAAAGATTATTTTGAAAAAACAGATCATTTCAGGATTCTGTGTTAACTTTATTATAGGTGTGTGCAGAACGAATATCCAGTACATTCTGAAAACAAATTAGGGCTCCCCTTTGAGAGTCTCAAGAATATTATAGACCTCCTTTTAAAAATGAACACATGTACATACACACATTGGCATCTATTTTCAAGGGTTAACAGCTCTTCTGTCACCCATACATGGACCACTTACAGTCCACTGGCTACATAGAGAGAGGTATTTTATCCAGTTTCATGCTAGTTATCTTTACACCCTTTAATTAAGGCATGTTATGTTAAAACTAAGAAAGTTATTCCCTTTGGTTTTGAATATTATCAAAAAATAGGCTTCTGAAATCTTAACTCAACAAACAAGCATGCAGTGATAGGAAGTATCTAGAGAGTCAGCGATCCAGTCCCCACTTTGCTAGCTACCTAAGCTACGGGATACAGGACATGTTACTAAATCAATCTTAAGTCTCAGTTTTCTCATCTGTAAAAATGAGCCTACAACCCTGTTTTACGGAACTGTTAAGAGGAATCATTGAGATAACAAATATGAAAGAAGAATGATGGCAGACACATAGCAGAACACAATAAAATGCTAGCTCATAAAAGAAAAAAGGGCAATACAGTCAGCTGGAGACCTGTAAAATCTAATCTGGCTGAACTTCTGTCTATATGACCACTTTCTCCTAAGGGACACGGGAAGTCAGCACCTGGCTCTTAGCTATAGTTGCAGACAAGTAAAAATTCAAGACAGAGAATAGAAGGAAGTGAAGGAAAGCAAAAATAGATTTGTAATGGTGAGGTTGAGGTCAAGAAGAGTGTATTTTACTCATAGTTACACATCTTTTAAGGTCAATAAAGCTTTCAGAAGATAACACTGTGTAGGAGAATATATTCTTGACCTCAGGGTAGGAAAAGAGTCTTAAAACAAGACACAAAAAGCACTAACCATAAAGACTAATAAATTTGACTCCATTAAAATTAAGAACTTTTGTTCATCAAAAGACACCATAAAGAGTGAAAAGGGAAGCCACAGAATAGAAGACAGTATTTGCAACTTACAGGAAAAAGGACTTGTATTCTATAAAAACAATAAAAGAAAGCCATATTTAGAAAAGGGGGGAGAACTTGAATAGGAACTTTACAAATGAGAAAATCCAAATGGCTAATAAATATATGAAAAGCTGTTCAACCTGATTACTAATCAAGTAAATGCAAAATTTACCGTATCAGTTAAAATTCAAAACACTAACAAGACAATTGGAGACCACGAGAAGTAATGGGAACTCTCATATATCACTGGAAAGGGGGGAACCTGCTACAACTCCTTGAAAATCAGTTTGGTACCTAGTAAAGATGAAGACAAGCATACCCTATGACTAGGGTCACCATACAACTCATTACACACACCCAGATACTTGTGCAAATTGAAGTGTTATAGTTGCACTGAGAAAACAAGCATAAACCAGAATAAACAAACCCGGGCTGTGAACCAGCAATCTCAATACTAGGTGTACACCTTAGAGGAGCTTGTGCACATGAGCACCAGATAACATGTATGGGAATGCTCACAGAAGCTTTGTTCACAATTGCCCCAAACTGCAAACAACTGAAATATCCAGCAACAGTGGAATGGATGATACAAAAATTGTGGTATATTCTCTTTCTCGGCTCTACCAGAAGAAAGCTATCAGAAGATTGTGGGAGTCCTATAAAAAGGTGCTTAAAGGCACTTTGGAAAGGCAGATTAAGGCATCATATGGAAGAAAGCTCCCTCCCGCTTCTCCTATCCATGCATCATTTACCATCCTTCAAGCAAAGACTGATCACTATAGCTCACATATCCCTATTTTCATAAAACAATTTCCTTTTCCCTCAATACGAATGTAGGCATGTACGGGCACATGGAAAACTGAAGGTATATTGTAGGAAACTATCTAAGAGACTGAAAGCCAGACACTTAGTTAAGTCTTTTTCTACTTGGTATATGAATGTCCATGACAGTTTCTGAAGCACATTAAATTTATCAAACTTCCTCAACTACCTTCCAATACTCACCCTATTTACCTTTCATTCACATCATGCCTCGTGTCTGACAGTTTCCACCCTATCTTCACAAGCGGTGTTGAAATAAACATATAACTGCAATGACATAACATCCACTCTACTCAGAGGTGTAAGTACAGTTGGTAGGCAAAACTTTTCATCTGCTGACCATGTCATTACCATCAGCCAGTAATACCCTTAATTCCTCCTTTACTGCTAAAACCTTCCTCTGTATCTTCTTTTTTATTTAAACCATCACTTCACCTCCCCAACCTTTAACCCTCAGTAGATGATCTCAGGTAAGAAGAATCTTATTCTTTCTAAAACACGTGACGTTACCCTTTCCTTCTTAAAAACATAAAATACTACCTGAACTCATTTTGATACATGTGTGATGAATTTATGAATAAGAAAAGAACAGTGGTTTATTCCAGGGCTATGCCAGAAAATCTAGGGTAGACAGGGAGAAGGTACTTTAAAAAACAGAACTTTTTTGGAGCACCACAGAACACTATCCCAACACAATTAATTCCCATTTACTACTTCCACCTCCTGTCCATATACAAAGGGTCTGCATACACTCTTTACACTGAATTCCTGGTACCTCCACCCTAAACATACTTGGCTCATTGGTTGTCTTTTCCTATTTCCCACATCTGTAATTCTTTAACACCACCCCTTCACAACCACTGTCTACTACTGTTTAACACATCCCAACACCCTCTCCCAACTGCACAACTTAAAATCCTTCCTGATGCATTTGTAATCCAGCACCTCTTCTGCCTCTGCCTGGTCATTTCCCACCACTCCCTGCACTCTGCCCATACCAAAGCACTAGCAAATCCAAAAATACGCAATGTCCTTTTCCAAGTTTTGGTACATGCCTCTTCCTGGGACAGCCTCCTGGCCCACCTTCAAGATCCCAGCTCGAGTTTCATGCAAGAAATCCAGCCTTATCAAACAACTCTTGTCTCCCAAACTAACACCTTTCTTTGCCCCATCCTCACTTCTGGCACAGTCCATCAGATCACATTCACCCAGACCTACTAGCCAGCCCCACCCACGTTCTTCACACCTGCTGCCTTTTCCAACCCCCTGCCCCCAATCTCCTGTCCCCATGAGATTTTCTGCTACAGATATAGATTGCAAGTTCCAAGCAGCCTCCCTCCCTCCTTTCGCATTTAAGTCTGTTCTGATGTCTTAGCATCATCTTTCAGAAACTCTCCCATGCATAACCATCCCATCTTTTCATGGTTTTTGTAAATGCTTCATATACCCCAAGGCTAGCAAACTTCCTTCCTATCCCAACATGCCGGTTCACCCAAATATCTCTTTCCCATCACAGCAATTGTACCTGCCCCTCACATGGGTCAATACTTCCCCCAACCCAACACCTACTCTGCACTGTTTTCTCAACTCTACTGCACACCCACCACACCCAAACCCATCCTTACTCTGCACCTAGATAACTGCAATCTTGTCGTTCTGCATCATTTCACCTGCCCTCACATACCCCTCGGTCTCCCTTCCACATCTGTAAAATTACATACCTCCCCAACTCTCCCTTCTGCACCTGCTTCTTCACCTCCAGTTTCCCCTCCCATCTGCCTCACCAGTCCTCCCCACACCCTCCCTGGCCCCCCACCGCTCCTACCAGTTCACTCCTACTCAGGAATTCCCTCCCAGCCCCCGCCTTCCGACTCCCCGAACCCCGCCCCCACCCGATCTCGCCCCGCCCCTCCACCCTCGAGCCCCGCCCCTTGCCCTGGAGGCCCTGCCGAGGGGCGGGGCCTGTCCCTCCACCCCCCCCTTCCCCCGCCCCCTACCGTCACGCTCAGGGGCAGCCTGACCCCGAGCGGCCCCGCAGTGACCCTCGCGCAGAGGCCTGTGGGAGGGGCGTCGCAAGTCCCCGATTTCCCCCCCCGTCTGTCCCCCTCCCGCCCAGTCTCCTCCCCCTGGGAACTCGCGGGGTGGGTGACAGACCTGGCCGCGCGCCACCGCCACCGTGCCTGCCGGGGGCGCTGCCGCTGCCTGAGAAAGAAGCCGCGGCTGCCGCCTGGAGGAAGTGCCGTCGCCTCCGCCACCGCTGCCGCCGCCGCCAGGGGTAGGAGCTAAGCCGCCGCCATTTTGTGTCCCCCTGTTGTTGTCGTTGACATGAATCCGACATGACACTGATTACAGCCCAATGGAGTCTCATTAAACCCGAGCTGTGGCCCCGCCCCGGCGCTGCTCCATTGGACGAGACCACAGACACTTAAGGCCACCCGTTGGTCTACGGGTCTGTCCGTCACCCACTCACTAACCAGTCCGCAGCCCATTGGGGCAGGTTCCTGCCGGTCATCTCGCTTCCACTTAGACACACCCCTCGACCCATCATCCCCCCTCCGGCACCACCCCGGGGGAGGGTCCACTGCCAGTACCAATCAACAGACCGCTGGGTCCGCCTTTTCCGGGCACCTATTGGTCCAGCCCTTTTTCTCTCTCCCAGACACCGCGCCACCTCTACTTCCACCTACCCGCCCCCTCTATCTCTAGAAAAGGATTGGTCTACTCGCAGGAGAGGCGCTTGGCCCTATTGGCTGCAGTCGACGCCAATCAGAAGGCCTTTTCCTTCTCCCCTCCCCCACTCAACCCCAAACCCCCTAGCCCGCAGCTAAAGTTTGTGTGAGAGCTGATCGCTGGCGGCGGCCGCAGGATTTAGGGGTGGGCGCGGGCGGGCGCGCGCGGGCGGGCACGCGAAGTTAAAATTCGAGGTTCTCAGTCGCCAGCTACCTCGGTGGAGCGCGCGGACGGGCGCGCCGCCCGGAGCGTTCCATCCCGCCCCCTCCTCCACCCTCTCTCCCGTCCCGTCCCGGGCGACTACTCGCCCGCCCCCTGGCTCCCAGCCTTCCCCCCACAACACACCCCTACCCTGCAAGCCCCAAGCCGGGTGCAGGCAGAACGATGTCGCTGCAGCCTCATTGCCATCCCATGCCGAGGGGGAGCAAGCCCCTACCCGCCGGGCGTGCACCCCCCTGGCTCCACACTCGCCCGTGTCTGCAAGCACGTGCACCGTTCGCCGCTGCCTCCGGCCACCCCGGTCCCCGGCTAACCTCGCCTGCAGCCCGGCCAATCGCTCGCTGCCCTTTGTTGCTGCAGCCTGGGTCTCCCCGCTGCCTGCCTCAGCCTCCGCCTCGTCCTTTGCCAGCCGCCCGGGTCCGCAGCGCCGCGCTCCCCCCGCCCGGGACCCACCGCCGCCGCCTCCTTCTCCTCCTCCGCCTCCTCCTCCTCGGCTCCGGGCTGCAGCGCACAGAGCCCGAGGCAGCGCCGCCCAGCCCCGCTCCCCCCGCGCCGCCCGCTAGCCCGCCCGGCCCGGCCGGGGGCGCAGCCCGGACCCCGCCCGCCCCAGTCTCCGCCCCGGGGGTACCTGCCTCCGCCCCGGGGGGCTCCGCTCGCGCCCTCGGGGGAGGGCGGGGATGCTGGTGTCCGCGGGAGGATGGGGACGCCTGGGCCGTTTGGGGCGGGGAGTGTGCCCGCCAGGGCTGGGACTGAGGTGCGGTCCTCGCCAACGCGCCCCCCCTCCCGCCGCTGAGGGCCCCAAACTTCGTCCTTCGCCCGGGCTTTGCGCCCTCGGGCGATCGCGGCAGTTTTGGGGTGGGGGACGCCTCGGGAGCTGTGTCTACCCTGATCAGGAGGAAGAGGGAGCAGTGACATTCAGCGACTGCGGACAGGGCACGGCGGCGGCATCCTTGGGTGGGAGTGGGGATGTCAGACGTGGGCTGGAGGGGGAAGCTGCCCCTCAGGATGCCCTCTCCCGGCTTGCGAGGAGCTGGCGGGCCCTGCCTGAGCTGCGTTCGGGGTGCTTTCTTGCGCGTGCAGCTGGATGGCAGAGGCGGGGGAGGGAGGGGAGAAAAACTGCTGCTGGGGGGGCCCTTTCCCCTTCTCCTCTAGCCAGCCCTCTAAGGAATGCTGATGGCGAAGTTCGGTTTTCAGGCGTCCCCTGGGCCCCCCGAGTTCCTGAGGCCCACATGAGGAAGGCTAGGGGCTCTGGCCGCCCAGGCGAAGCCACTCTGAAGCTGCCCACCTGCCCCGAAGAGAGCGCCCCTGGTTCTTCCCGAAGATGGGTGGGATGCTGGTAGGGGAGACTTCAGAAAATAGGAAAGGCAGGCTCAAGGAATGGCCCCTACAGAGTTTGAGCACGAAGTTTCTCCTGCCGGGCGCCATTACTTCCAGGATCGGCGGAGAACTATGGCTTTGAAAAAGAACCAAGTTTCAGACATTGGTGGCCAGGGTGGAAAACCACCTGTTGCCTGAAGTCTGTTCCTGGAGTCAGGGCTGTCTTGGGCCCTGGCAGGGTGATGCAGGGTGCCAGGGAGAGAAGGCCCCCAGGCTTCTTGCCCTGGTTGACTCCTGCATCTTCATGCCACTGACACTTTGCAGCAGCAGCATCTTCAACTCCCCACTAGAAACCTCTGTACAACTAGGTAGGTACTTTGTTAGGGCAACTTATCTCAGTTCTTATCTCAGGCAAACTAACAGCTCAAGGCCCTGTCTTCAAATGCAGACCACAATACACACTTCACTTTTTAAAGACAGTCTGCTACTTGGGGTGTGAGCTCCCCCTGCTTATGTGCTTCTTGGCAGCAAGGTGAGAAAGGAGCTAAGACAAAGGGCACAGAGTTGGATGAAAGGATAGAAAAAGGGAGAGGGGGAGCAGTAGAGTTGTAATACTACACTCAAAACTGTCACTGGTTTCATCATAAACCCCTTTTATAGGTGTTTTATTACTTGGTTGTTAGTTTTTAAAACACAAACCTCTTTAGATTAAATCTTGGCATTCACAGGCTCAGCCCAGGAAACAAAACAGGGAAAGCTCCACCATCCGCTTGTCTAATTTTGAGTTGCATTACTGATAAACAGACAGCAGGTTGGGTTTCCTCAGAGTCTCTCCCCATCTCTTTTATTTAGTATCTTCAAGTAGCTTGCTCAAGGTGAATTTTTACAAGCCATTAGTTCATAATTCAGTCTAGTTCATTTAGGTATTTCAAAGAGAAGGACATATATAAGGTGTGCTTTTTTATAATGCAGGTGCTGGGGTTTTTATTCTCCAAGAAGTTACTAAGTAAACTTAAGAATCCTGGCCGATTCTTTAGCCTTTCTGTTCTTTTTTTTTTTCTTATAGTCTGCCCAGATGCACTTTATTTTGTAAATTACATTTGAGTCCCTCAGACTGCATTTTATCTCAAGCAATAAAAATAAATCATGCCTTAATTAAAAACAAGTTTTAAAACCCCAAATCTGTACACTCAAACTAAAGTATGTTAAAGAAGCAACTAAAGACAATAAAAGCCAAAAAGTCCACATTTACGATGTCTTCAGCCAATGAATTGAAAGGAATTTATGAGCATCTAACACTCATTATCACTAATGAGTTATCCACCAGGATTTCCAGTGCATCAAGAAGTAAAGAGACACCTTAGAGAGAAATGGGTCGCGTTTACCTAAACTTGCGCTCCTGTAATCCCAGGAGCTGACAAACAGAGGAGAGAAATTTCTTTATCCAACATCTTGATGTGTTTTTTGAGCTTCTGTTCTTATTAACACGGTTCTATATCAGGGGTGTGGCAAGGAGCCTGTCGCTTTCCCATTGATACTCCCCTCTAGAGTTACTTGTCCTTTGAGAAATCTAGCTCTTCAGATAAGTGGGACTGGAAAGGATAACAGAGACACAGCCAGAGATACTTAACGCTTACTCCTAAACCTCTTTCTTATCTGTGGTATCTCAGGTCCTCTGCTGAGCTAAATAGCTCAATTAAGAAGTTAACCTAGAAATAGCTTGAATTGAAAACCAAGCATGCTGCAAGTTTTGCAAGTCCACTGGGCTGGAGGATTATGAATTGAGAAGCTTCTCTGACCTGTCCCCCACAACCCCAAAATAGCTGCCAATGACCACCACTGACAATTAGTTACGCTGCTCAGTGTGGTCTACAATTCACTGAAATTAGAATGATCTGGATGATCTGGGAATGAATGTAAATGACAGGTTCCTTGGCCTGACCTCAGAGATTCTGATTCAATAGGTCTGAAGTGGGCTCCCAAAAATACAGTTTAAGGCCAGACATGGTGGCTCATGCCTCTAATCCTAGCACTCTGGGGGGCCAAGGCGAGGGGAGGAGGGGATCGCTTGAAGGCAGGAGTTCAACACCAGCCTGAGCAAGAGTGAGACCCCCTGTCTAGTAAAAATAGAAAAATTTAGCTGGCCAACTAAAAATAGAAACGAAAAATTAGCCGGGTGTGGTGGTGAGCACCTGTAGTCCCAGCTACTTGGGAGGCTGAGGCAGGAGGATCACTTGAGCCCAGGAGTTTGAGGTTGCTGTGAGCTAGGCTGACAGCACCGCACTGGAACCTGGGCAACACAGTGAGACTCTGTCTCCAAAAACATAAATAAATAAATAAATGCATACATACATATACACAGTGTTAGCTCATGACTTATATTGAAGCTTAGGATCACTAAATTTGAGAACTACTGGCCTAGGCTGAATCCTTCTTTCCCAGCTGGAAAGGAAGGTTTTCTTCCGTGACTGTCTTAGCCAGAAGGTTATAGTCCCTGGTACTGAGATGATTCCCTGGTCTGACCTATTGTCCTTGAGTCCTGAATGAGAATAAGAAAGTAGACAGTAGCTGCTGGAGCCTAAGGGAATCCAGAAGGTTTGATCTTTTGAGTTTGTTTACTTGGTGTGAGGCCAGTCAGACAGCCTGATAAGAGGTACCACCTCCACAGACATGCTAGCAAGTCCTTCTGAAGGAAATTGGGCAAGGAGGCACAGGCAGGGACCATGAACTTATTTGTTTGGGGCCCAGCCCATAGTGAATTCTATTTATGTTAAATAGTCACTTAAAACACTTTGGTCTGGCTGGGGCTGTTGCTCATGCCTGTAATCCTAGCACTCTGGGAGGCTGAGGTAGAAGGATCTCTTGAGCTCAGGAGTTCAAGACCAGCCTGAGCAACAGTGAGACACCGCCCCCCGCCCCGCATCTCTACAGAAAAATAAGCCAGGCGTGGTAGCGCTCGCCTATAGTCCCAGCTACGTGGGAGGCAGGAGGATTCCTTCAGCCCAGAAGTCTGAGTTTGCAGTGAGCTATGATGACACCACTGCACTCCAGCTGGGCCAACAGAGCAAGAGCCTATCTCAAAAAAAAAAAAAAAAAAATTGGTCTACATTTTCATTCCAATTGCCACATGGAAACCTCTACTTTCATTGACTTGAAACTGTATCCCCACAAGGTCATATCTGGTTACTTCAGTCAGGGGCAGAAGGGATGGGGGATGATCAGTCAAATCATTGAGTCAGCTAGCGAATTCAAGCTACAGCTCATGTATGAATAGCCTGAATTATCTCAAATACCAGTATTCTGCACCCACCCCTCATTTATACATTCCTGCTTAAAACCATTTAATGTCGTTTAAATGCATTATGGGATCAAGTCTAAACTCCTTAGTCTACCCCTAAGGCTATGCGTATCTCATCTCTAGCTCCTCCCAGTCCACCCTCTCCTCCATGCCCAGCAAGTGCTGTCCCCTCTGCCAGGCACTCTCTACTTTATCTGATGAAGACCTTGACCAAGGGTTCCTCCAAATTCCTACTTGTCTGCTGCCTCCTCTTTGAAGTTTTCCTGGTCTTTGCAGGTGACCCACAGGACTTTGAGCATGCCTTTACTTTAGCACTGGTGCTTGTTAAGTGCTTAGTTAATATTTGTTGAATTACAGAATAAATAAAAGCACTTACCCCACTCAGTTGCCATGTTTTGCCTTTTTTCCTATTTAGTTTTTGTACTGCACAGAACAGCTTGTTCATCTGTGTCACTTCCCTAGTGCCATAGAAGGTACTTAATAAAGAAACACGATCCATACCTGTGGTTCTCGTCCCTGGCCACACATTAGAATCACCTGAGGAGCTTTTGCAGCAGCCTAGAACTTAAGTCCCACCTGAGGCCAATTAAATTAGAATACCTGGGGGTGGGGCCCATTCGTCAGTATTTCTCAGAGCACCCTGTACAGTCAGGATGGAAAACCATTGATTTCTATAAACCTAGAAGATGCCTTGGCATCAAGTGGGAGATCTGAAGATGACAGGAGGGTGGTAAGGGATTATAGAATTAGCTAAATGCTGCTGAGAGGATCGAGTTCTCAGGGATCTTTGTGTTTTGTTTTGAGACTCAAAAATGAGGTGGCCTATCATCATAAAATAGGCTTAATAAATACTCTTTTTTTTAGCACCAGGCTATACCAAAGAAAATGTGAATTACCCCAACGTTTAACTTAGTGATACACAGTCTTTTGGATTCTTAGGATAGTAAAACATCAAAAAGAATTTTTAGGAAACTGATAGAGTTACCAACTTTTAATTTTGCTAATAAGGATATTTTTAAAAAGAGCTAGCAGCTATCTGCTATCTGCATCATTTCATAGAATAAAGGACATTTTAACCCCCAAAAGAGTAAGAACATACTTGCCAGGCTGGGCACAGTGGCTCACGCCTGTAATCCTAGCACTCTGGGAGGCCGAGGTGGGAGGATCCCTTGAGCTCAGGAGTTTGAGACCAGCCTGAGAAACAGTGAGACCCCATCTCTACTAAAAATAGAAAAAATTAGCCGGGCATGGTGGTAACCACCTATATAGTCCCAGCTACCGGGAGTCTCAGGCAGGAGGTTCGCTTAAGCCCAGCAGTCTGAGGTTGCTGTGAGCTATGCAGACACCACGGCACTCCAGCCCGGGCAACAGAGCGAAAACTCTGTCTCAAAAAAAAAAGAACATACTCTCCTCTCCAAATAAAGAATAGCCCTTCCCATGAAAGATGAGTAGGCAACTTTATATCAACATGTTCATTTTCTCTTTCTTCCTTTTTTTTATTTTTCTTTTCAACGTAGACAGTGAAACTATCTCTCAGTCTGGCTACCTGACCAGAGTACATTTAGGAATCATCGGACTACTTTATACTTTTCCAGGGGTAAGGAAGGGTAGGTCGAGTTCAATCTAACCACTGATAGTTTTCTCTAGTTTGTACAGCCCAAAGTACTCATCTAATTGAAAGTGGGTTTTTTTCCCTTATTCTGTTTTCAATACAGCTTAGAAGGCTAGTGGCAAAAGAATGTGGAAGAAAGCACCAAATTAAGAGTAGGACACTCAGATTTATTTTTATCCATCTCTGCTACCAACTAATGTGTGTCCTTGGGCAAAACGAGTGACCTTGTCTTAAAACTCGGGTTTTCTATGAGGCAGTAAGCCAAATGTGGACAACTGTATCCTCGGAGCCTAGCACAGTGCCTGGTATGTAGTAGATGCTCCATAAATATTTGTTAAATTAATGGATGGATTTAATCAAGAGTGTTATTTTACAACATCTCTAAAGTCTTAGCTAGGCCTCAAATCCTACAATTTATTTAAACTACAAATCTCTGTCCTGAGCAATTTAGTAACTTACTCAAAAGGTTAATATTCTTGTATATGGTTCCCAAAAGGTCAATATATTCTTGTATGTAAAGAACTGATGAAAGAGTGAAACTTCTGAATAACTTTTCCCCCTACTGCATTTTTTATTATAAAAATTTTAAATATGTTTGTCATAGAAAGTTTTTATAATACAAATGTAAAAAGAGAAAAATTAGTTGTAGGCACGAACACTGAAAGATAATATTGTAGTGTGTATTCTTCTAGTTTTTTATCTCAGTCAATATTTCCACTGTGACTGAAGGTTGGGGTAAATTTTTAAGTTAAGGAAACCAGAGTAGCAAAAGTAACCTACTAGCACAACAAAGTGATTATAATTAACAAAAAGTTAGGGTATACTTTAAAATAACTAAAAGAGTGGAATTGGAATGTTCCTAACACAAAGAAATATTAAATGCCTGAGGTGATGGATACCCCAATTACCCTGATTTGATTAATTCACTGCGTATGCCTATATCAAAACATCACATGTACCCTATAAAGATGTACAACGATTATGTACCCATAATAATTTTTTTTAAAAAGCCACCAAAACATACACAAAGTAACTTACTAGAACTTACTAGAATGTCAAGCCTCCTCAGATGGTTTGCATGTATCATAATCATTCCACGTCTGGAAATATTCCATTTTTCAACAGAATTGCAGACAGGAGCCTGAATTTGCCTTTCCAGCTATAAGTTGCCCAATGCGATCAGCATCACAGCATTAAAGTTACCAAGCTCATCGCTGAACTTCAAGTTGAAGTTCATCTTTCAAGTGCCATCGCAAGGAGGGCCAAGGGGATCAGGCTGGTAAGCCATTCCTTCAGCTTGATACTTCTCTCTGGTATTAGTAACAACAGACTGCTTGTGGCAGGTTGTAGTTCAGTTTCTTATAACAACCTTGTCTACAAACTCCTTCAGGGGTGGGATTGGGTTTGGTTCACCTTTATGTTCCCCAAAGTACCTTGCACATGGTGGTAATAAATGATATTGAGTAAAATAAAAGGTTAAGGGTTAAGGATCTGTTATCTATCTTCTTATCTAAAATCTGCCTTTTTAAATTCACCACTCAGACTGAAAACCTCATAAGCTTGAAGATTTCTTGTACAATATCTAACACATCATAAGCATTCATTAAATATATGAAGATTGGATGAATACGTTTCCCAATCACTGTAAAGTAGTACTTCGTGTTGCGCAATCTAAAACCACTTTTTCTAAGCTGTGTGTGTTTGTCCAGGAATGCCCTTAAACATCTAACATTTTAGCATTTGACCAATAAGTGTGTTCTATTTTTATTATATATACTACATTTGCTAGTTTTTTTCCTACATGGTATGTATATACGTACATAGACTTGGAACTTCTCCCATCTGAACTTTTCTCTTTCCAAGATCAAGAGTATTATATTTTGAGGAGCCCCTCTCTGCTCCTGTAATTATTTCAGGTGCCCCTTCTGGAGTTTGCAGCCTATTAACCTGCTCCATGTGCTGACTCACTTCAGTGGCTGATGTGCCTTGGTTTAGCTACTAGCTGGGACTGGGATCTTCTGTTTTCTCTCAACTTTAATGCCACACATGGAGTGATAACCTGTAGTAAACAGTCTGTTATGACTCCTAGACTTTGTTTCCTGAACTATAACTGATGACCTGAAATAAAAACTCTACTTCAGTTGATTTGCAGTTTGTAGTATGTCGCTCTGTGGCAGAAAGATTTGTGTTCACCAAATAGTCTCTGTGCTCCCCCACATTTCCCAGCCTTCCTCTCTAGGTTAGAACCATGTGGCTAGTTTCAACCAATGGGTAACAAGCCGAAGTAATGTGTGTTACTTCTGGTTTAAATTAAGAACCAGAGTGAGTCATTCTCATCCCTCCCTTCTCCTTCATTAGCATTTCAGAAGCCTTGTGTTCCAGATGATGAGCTACAAGTTGGCAGAGCTGCCATTAGCCTGGACCCCTGAGTAACTGAATGGAGCAAACCACCCCACTTGCTTTGACATATAACAGCAGAAATAAACCTTATTGTATTAAGCCAAAGAGATGTTGAGCGAGGCATGGTGGCTCATGCCTGTAATCCTAGCATTTTGGGAGGCCAAGGTGGGAGGATCACTTGAGACCAGGAGTTCAAGACCAGCAAGAGCAAGACCCCCCTCTCTATAAAAATAGACAAATTAAGACATAAGACAAAAAAGAAAGAAAGAAAAATTAGCCAGGCATGGTGGCACATGCCTATAGTCCCAGCTACTTGGGAGGCTGAGGCAGGAGGATCACTTGAGCCCAGAAGTTTCAGGTTGCAGTGAGCTATGATGACACCATTGCACTCTAGCCTGGGTGACAGAGCAAGACTCTGCCTCAAAAAAAAATTAGACACAGGCTGGGCGCGGTGGCTCACGCCTGTAATCCTAGCACCCTGGGAGGCCAAGGCAGGTGGATTGTTTGAGCTCAGGAGTTCGAGACCAGCCTGAGCAAGAGCGAGACCCCATCTCTACTAAAAATAGAAATAAATTTGCTGGACAACTAAAAATA
>NW_012154174.1:6575271-6589335 GCF_000956105.1 Propithecus coquereli
GAATTGTTTATTTCTGGAATTTTCTATTTAATATTTTTGGACCGTGTTGACTGTGGGTAACTGAAACTGCAGAAAGCAAAACTATGGATGGAGGAGACTTTTGTATTCCCTAAATGCAATACTTTACAAATACTCTTCCTAAAGCCATACCTTTTTGTCCTTCTACCTTCTGCCCTGTGAGGACATAGTGGTGTTCAAGGCTGCACCTTGGAAGTGGAAAGCAGCCCTCAACAGATGCTGCTGCCTTGATCTTTAACTTTCCAGCCTCCAGAACTGTGAGAGAGAAATTTCTGTTCTTTATAAATTACTCAGTCCTGGGCCAGGCTCAGAGGCTCATGCCTCTAATCCTAACACTCTGGGAGGCTGAGGCAGGATGCTTGAGCCAGGAGTTTGAGGTTGCTGTGAGCTAGGCTGATGCCATGACACTCTAGCCAGGGCAACAGAAGCGAGACTCTTGTCTCAAAAAAAAAAAAAAAAAAATTAGTCTGGGTATTTTGTTGTAGCAGCACAAAATGGACTAAGACAGAGAAATTGGTTTGTTGGCTTCCATATAATTAGCTTTCTTATCACTGTAAGTTGAGGTTTTTCGAAATACAGATGTCGATTGGAAATACAGCTGCATCTTGAAGTCTGTTCAGCGGCCTTTGCAGCTTCTCAGCCTAGTCTGGGAGCGCTAGGAACAGCTAATGACTTTGGAGCTGATTTACAGGGTGGCTAGGGAAAGCGCACTTTATTCCTGTGAATTAAAGGAGTTGGGGACTGATATTGGGCACGGTGTGTGTGTAATTCTGTGGCTCCACTCAAAACCTCTGAGGACAGTGTGGGAACTCAGGATGTTGAAGTGGACTGAGGGAGCATGTTTGCCCAACATGGCTTTAAAGTGTTTGGTGTAGCAATATTATCAATAGCTGACACTTACCGCGTACTTACAACCTAAGCGATTTCCCTGAATTGGTTCTTTTAATCCTCACAACAATCCTCTTTAAATACTGCTATTATTCCCCATTTTACAGACTAGAAAACTGTGGCTCTGAGGTGGTGAGCATCTGGCAGGAGGTCAGGATTCCCAGCTGGGCTCTTCAGCACTGGACTCGACTTGCCCCTCGGTGAGGTCTGAACTCAGAGTCCAGGCCTGAGGCTGCTGCTCGGTGAGGGTGGCCCTGTATGGTTGTGCAGGAGCCCAGGCCAGTGCTGCCCTGACACCTGTAATCCGAGCACCCTGGGAGGCTGAGGA
This sequence comes from Propithecus coquereli, assembly GCF_000956105.1. Lineage (NCBI taxonomy): Eukaryota > Metazoa > Chordata > Mammalia > Primates > Indriidae > Propithecus > Propithecus coquereli. Next base: position 6,576,506 of record NW_012154174.1, read on the forward strand.
GGGAGGATGGCTTGAGGTCAGGAGTTTGAGACCAGCCTGAACAAGAGTGAGACCCTGTCTCTACTAAAAATAGAAAAAATTAGCTGGGCGTGGTAGTGCATGCCTGTAGTCCCAGCTGCTCGGGAGGCTGAGGCAGGAGGATCATTTGAGCCCAGGAGTCTGAGGTTGCTGTGAGCTAGGCTGGCACCATGCACTCTAGCCCAGGCAACAGACTGAGACTCTATCTCAAAAAAAAATAAAAGAAGCAGCCCTGAGGCGCTCATGACCTCGCCCAAGCACGGAGGCCCAAGGCCCTTGGCAGGAGGGGAAGCTGGCACCCACCAAGGACGGGGGTGCACCAAGGCCAGAGGCCAGGGGGACTAAGTGGTCTGGGGGACAGAAGTAAGGAGTCCTGGCATTTAATGGATGAGGGATAGAGAAGGTGCTGCTGTTAGTGACAGAGAAAAGAACCCTCCCAGGCCAGGCCTCGGGGAGGCTGGTGGCCCAAACACCTCCCAGCTGTGAGGACACTGCAGGTACCACTTTTTGGCCTGCAAAAGCCCCTCCCTTAATTCCTGTAAGAAATATTTTACAGGGAGAGGCAGAATGAGCGTGGACACCGACTGCGCCCCGCAGGCAGCTGCTGGAGTGGGGGCTCCTAGGCGGTGCCAAGCCCCGCCATCACCATCCCTCACCATCTCTGCCACCAGGCCGCCCATGCTCTGCGCCTTTGTCATTCCGCATCCCACGGTGCCAGCTAAGTCACTCAGCTGTCACAGTGAGGCCTGGAGCTGCAGGATACAAAATAACTCTGGCGAGACCTCCCCGAGGCGGGGGCGGGGGCGGGGGCCGGAAGGCCCGGCTTTTGGGGCGCACAGGAGAACCAGCTGCATCTTGCAAGTTGCTAAATTAGCCGAGCTGTTGTTTTTCTTTTAATTTTTGTGTGAATTCAAGAATAGGTCGCGGATGTCTTGGCAGCGTGTGAATGAGACCCTTTCTGAAAGAATTCACCTTGCTGAAGGGCCGCTGTCAGGCGCACAAAACTCTGAGCGAAGCAGGCTTTGCCCGATGCCTCTGCTGGCGCTCCCGGCCGTGCACCCCGCCGGGTCTGGGGATGCCTCCCTGGCTCCCCGCCTCCCCTCCCTCCCTCCCCTCTCTCCACTCTCCCCTCTCTGCCCTCTCTCCCCTGCCTCCCCTGCCTGCCCTGCCTGCCCTTCCTCCCCTCCCTCCCAGAACAGTGGCCTTGCACAGGGGAAGGAGGCAGGGGAGGCAGGGGTAGAAGGCTCTGGAAACTGACAGGCTGGCTCCTGTCCCCGTGTCCCAGCCCTCGAGCCCTAAGGCCATCACGAGCCTGGCCTCAGCAATGGACCGCAGGGAAACGGTCATTCCAATGATGGTGGCCCCAGACACCTTACAGAAAGCAATACATGGCTGGTGTGTGTTGGTGTTGGTTTTATTTAAACCTCACATCCAACTCCTTGCTGCCACCTTTCCCAATCCGAATGTGCCCAAGGCCTCCTGGACTCGAGTCTCCAGTGTTAAGCCGAGGACCCGGGCACCACAACAACCATCTGATTGCCTCAGCCGATGCTTTTGCCCACCAGCCAGGGTCTTTACTGAGACTAGATAAGAATTGACATGTTACATTTTCAGAATGTTTTGTGTATTTTTCAAATATATAGTCCAACAGGCACAATTAAAGGACAGCAAATAAACATATGAAAAGTGGTCAGATTCACTACTCATCAAAGACCGAGAGGCTATTTTTTTTCCCTTCCAGACTAGCAAAATGAAAATATTGTCATTCCCCACACTGGCCTGGGCGTGGTGAGTTTTGCACTCTCAGTGGGAGTGTAAATTGATATTAGGTTTCTGGAGAGTAACTTGGCAATTTTTATCAAGAATCTCAGAAATGCCCCAGCTAGATGAAGGGCATCTAAAGCAGGGGTTTGGGAGCCAGGCAGGTCTGGGTCAGTCTCACCGTTCCAGCCATGTGCCCTGCGACAAGTAACTTCACCTCCTTGAAACCCCTCTCCTCAAGCACAAAATGGAGGTGCCGCTCCCTAACCCACAGGGCTGTGACGCTGAAGAGAAAAAAACTGCTTCACAAATGGTGACGGTTGTTACCATAAATTCATTTTTCTTTCCCCTTGGCCCAGGAATCTGGACTCTCCCAACAGATAGTCTGAGGTATGGACCAGCATTTATGCACAAAAGATGTCTGTCACAGCATTGTGATATAATTGTAAAACATGAGAACAATGTCCCTGGCATTAAGAAAATTGTGACACTCTGGGAGGCCGAGGCGGGCAGATTGTTTGAGCTCAGGAGTTCGAAACCAGCCTGAGCAAGAGCGAGACCCCGTCTCTACTAAAAATAGAAAGAAATTAATCGGACAACTAAAAATATATAGAAAAAATTAGCCGGGCATGGTGGCGCATGCCTGTAGTCCCAGTTACTTGGGAGGCTGAGGCAGGAGGATCGCTTGAGCCCAGGAGTTTGAGGTTACTGTGAGCTAAGCCAACGCCACAGCACTCTAGCCTGGGCAACACAGTGAGACTCTGTCTCAAAAAAAAAAAAAAAAAAAAGAAAATTGTGATATAGCCACGTGATTTTACATATAAACTCACTTGATAGTTTATGATATACGTGGTTCTGTAGCTCACTTTTTCACTTAACACTGTGACATTTTGCAAGTTTTAAGTGTGTCTGTAGGATAAATTTTGGGGTCCTATGATTTGCATTTCAGGTTTTCACAGCTTTGCCAACCTGCCCAGCATGGGTGCTGTTCCAGCGCACGCCCTCAGAGACTCTTCCCAGCCCTCCACAACAGCGTTATCAACCTTTTTTCTTGTCCAATGTGAAAATGGTATCACTTGTGATTTCAATTGGCATTTTCTTATTATGAGGGAGTTTTGCACCTTTTCGTGTGTTTAAGAGCCATTTATATATTACCTTTTCATTGAACTGTCTGCTCAAGTACAGTTGGCCTGGGTTTCTAATGGATAGTGCTTTTTTTTGACATTGATTTAGCCTTCAGCTGACACATGTGCAAATTTTTCCCCCACTTTATCACTTGTCTTTTGACTTTTTTTGATGGTGTTTGCCACTAAGCTTTCTTTTAATCAAAAAAAAAATTTTAACTCAAAATATTAATACATATTGTCCAGGCTGTAGGTAATTTAATTTCTCTTTCTGTACTTCGACATACTGTATTATTGTAACTCATTGACCCTTCTTGCTCTCTAAGCTCCTTGAGGGCAGGAACCTTGAAGATTTAGTTCACCATTTGAACCCCAGTAGGCACCCAATAGATACTTTTCAGTGACTGCAGTTCCATCTTGTGAGGAGCAAGTGCCAAGAACTTGTGGTCACGCAGGCAAATCTGCATAGCACACAGGGAGAAAACATTCTGGTATTCTATCAAGTTCTGCCAGGAAACAGTCATGTTCAACTTACAAAAAGTATGTGGTGCATTTTCAAGGTATTACTCCAGCCTCGTAGGTCAGCAGTTTAACTTTCAAGGGCACACGAGTGTGGACAAGTTCACCCCCAGCCTTGGGCCAGGCCCAACCCCACTTCCTAGCCCCATATTCAACAACCCTCCAGCCCCTCCCAGACTCACTGTGCTCGGGCAGGTGGGCTGACAAATCCCTACCCACATGGCCTGGGGCTGCTAGGTGGAAAAGGAAGGACCTTTTCTAACAGGAAGGAACCGGGTGGCCCAGATTGTTATGCAAATGATAACTCTAATCTGTGGAATCTTCAGAGCATTCCAGGGCCTGGCCAGGAAGAAACAAGGAAAAAAAAAAAAGGTAAAGTGAGTAGGTAGAGAATAATTTTTCTAACAGAGGGGGCTGGGTTAGGCATCGCTGCCAAGGTCTCATACATTGCTTGCTCTTCAGGGGCGAATTTGGGCAGAGGTGCAACCGTTCTCCCCAGAAGTGATTTCATTTGGGAGCTCAGCCATCGGTATCGTCTTTCAAGAGGCCCATTCCAGGAGTGAGGGACACAGGTGTTGCATCAGGAGGGCTGTGGTCAGGCACACAATCCTGCTGTACGGACGTGGTTAGCCCCATCTTCCCAGAAAGCACGATGGAGCCACTCTAAACAATCACCCCTACCATTCCTTTACTTATCTTAAAAGGCTTTCTTACTTTTAGCTTTTTATTCTGAAAAGCATGTCAACAGAAAAGTTGCAAAAACAGTTCAATGAACTGCCACGCACTCCTCACCCAGATTCACCAATTGTTCTTCATATTTTAGTCACATTTACTTCAGCATTCTGTGTACAATATATACCATTAATACCTTTTTAAAAATTAACCTACTCAATACTTTTTATTTCTTCCAAGTCAATTTTGTTGATGAACTTTATTCAGTGTTGCTGACAGCTTTAATTGTAACCCAAACAACAAACAGGTAATTTATTCTACATAATCTTATGTGACATTTAAGCATATTTTAATTTTTTTATTTCAAAATACTAAGGGGGTACAGATGTTTTTGGTTATATAGATCGCTTTTGTAATGCTTGAGTCACAGCCATAAGTGTGCCCGTCACCCAAATAATGTTCATTGTACCCATTAGGTAGGTTTTTGCCCCTCCCCCCAACTACCTTTTTAATAAACTATTTGAGAGCCAATCATAGACTTTTACTCCTAAATATTTCCAACTTCATTGCTAACATTAAGGGCATCCTCTTAAATAATCACAGTACAATTATCGAATTCAGAAAACATTGTTAAATTGCTGTTATCTAATCCGAAATTCATATTCAAATTTCATTAATTGTCCCATTAAAGGCCTTTATAGCTTCCTCTTTTCCAGACCAGGAGCCAGTTCAGGATCATGTGTTGCATTTAGTTGTGTTTTCTTCATTTGCTTTAATCTGCAAGAGTTCCTCAGCCTTCCCTGGTCTTTATGACCTTGATGTTTTTAAGGATTTCAGGCCAGTTGTTTTGTAGAATTTCCTTTAGTTTGGGTTGTCTGATGTTTCCTCATGATTAGTTTTAGGTTATGCATATTCAATAAAATACTTCTAACTGATCATAATTCTCAAATATTAGAACCAAATCATCAGGCGAGTTACATTTTAAAACAGGTTTTTTCATTATAGTTCATATTCATTTACTGTTTACTTTCTAATAAGTTGTTTTTTTCCTACATTTTCATACTGTCTCCTTAGGTAATCTTTAAGCATTGGGGAATAATTTTTTTTTTTTTTTTACTTATTGGGTTTTTTTTAAAACTTTGTCAGTTCTGTTTTTGCATCGGTTTATAAGATTTTGATATTGACAGTTAATTTTGAAATAAAAAAGTCATTTCCCCCAGACCAAGTCTCTCTTGTTCTCTGTGGTATCCTGTGTCCAGCAATGATATCTGGCAACTAAAATAAGATCTTAAGGCTCCCCCTACACACCGGCTGACTGAAAGGACCCCCTCCTGGCCAAGGGGATATCCTAAAACTAAATTGCCTGCCCACGAGGATGGAGGTCAGAAATGCCTCATCATGCCCCCCTCCCTTCTTGGCAATATCTTTTGTAACTCATTAACAGGCCTAAGGCTATTCCAGACAAACCTGCAGGCCCTCATTTACATAACAAATCACTGAGTCTGGGTATGTGTCCGGTGGTTTGTCTCTGATTAATAGACCTCCTTACCTTAAAACATTCCAAGCCTTTAGACAAAGCTTCATGTCTTTAACCAATTACAAGTCAAAGAATCTTTAAATCCACCTATAATCTATAAGCCCCCGCCCCCTTTTGAGATGGCCCACCTTTTCAGGCCAAACCAATCTGTACCTTCCATGTATTGATTTATGACTTTACCTGTAATCCCTGTCTCCCTGAAATGTATAAAACCAAACTGTGATCCAACCTCAGCGAGTTCACTTGCTCACGGCTTCTTGGGTGTGGCTCCAGTCCATGGGCCCCAAATTTGGCTTATAATAAACCTCTTTAAATTATTTTACAGAATTTGGCTTCTTTTCCAACAACACTTATTTGGGAAATATTGGTTTCTAAATGAATGAATACAGTGGTTAAACACACAGAATTTTCTGAATTCAGGTTTTACACAGGGAATAATTTAGGTTAATATTAATTACTGTACATACTGAGAATTACAGCATAGGAATTCAGGTATTACAGTATTACAAAAATTTCTTCTAATAATTCAAGCATTTCAATCTTCCAATGGACCCAAAGTCCACCATCTTTGCCTGGAACCCCATTTGGGCACTGGTGTACTTGAAGCTGGGAGGTTGGAGGGAAGAGGAAATGTGGCTGGTCTGAAGCTGGGCCTCTCTGGGGGAAAGGCTCCTCCCAGAAATGAAGGCTCGCTCAGAGTTGTCAGGCTCTGTCAGGACAGCAAGTCTGAACCCAAGGAATTTGACCCAGTCCCTCTTTGGGTTGAACCTTCCAGTCGCTCCTTCTATATTGCAGTCTGGCCCCGCCACGCCAGCCTGAGGGCCGGGGCATTTGGCCATGGACATCCTACCCAGCTCTCCATGCTCACACTCTCCCTCAGAATCTGTTCTCCCAGCAACAGCGCCTCGTCCACTCCCCACCGGAGTTCTGATGTTTGGTGAATAGAAAGAGGCTCATGCTCACAAAGAATTAACAAAATTCAAATTATGATGAACCATCAATTTTAGTTTATCAGATTGGCAAAAATTAGATAGATTAGTTACTCCCAGGAATGTGGCAAAAGACGTACTTTTATATACTTTTCATACACTTTCATTCAGCATCTGTTTAAACTTAAGGTGCTTTACTTGTGGACCAACCAATTCCACTTCTGGGATTGTTACAGCCTTACCAAGTTCATTGCCCACTGCTCAAGAGGAAGCCAATACACTGAGATAGTAGGGGTTAAAGAGTTTAACATCACAGGTGCCATGCAAGGATGATAAGGAAGACCCTCATCAACCTAACACTAACCTATTACCTGGCTTCTGCAATCATGCTTACCTATTGCATCAGTCACCTGAGACCCCACTCTTCGGACTACCACAAACTAATAAAAGTGGGAAAAACTCGGTAGATGGGGCTCAGAATTTGGTGGCGAGACCCCTCTGAGCCCACCAGTGAATAAACCTTGGTTCTCCAACTCTCTGTGTGCTGCTCAGTTTGTCCTTGGAACCACCTGCTGTAACCCTTGCTGTAACAAGGAGTCTCAGGAGACAGGGAGGAGTTTTCAAATCTGCCTCACTGAGTATTTGAGGAAAAAGGGTCTTTAAAGATAGTTTGGTGGGCAAAGGGCTAGGCAATTGGGTCTGCTGATTGGCTGGGTTTGCGGTGGAATCATAGGGGTGTAGAAATTGTCTTCTTGTGCTGAGTCAGTTCCTGGGTGGGGGTCACAAGGCCAGCTGAATCATTCCTTGGTATGGGCCATTGGTCTGGGTGGGTCAGCCAGTCCTGGAAGACATCTCCAAAACTAGCTTTAGGTTTCATGATGTTATCTATAGGAGTAATGAAAAAAGTTAAGAATCCTTATGACCATCAGCTATGTGACTTCTGAGTAACAATCACAGGAAAGCAAACTAGGGGACAATGGCTGCTTATACATATTTTAACTATGCTTATACCTTTGCAGAGTTCAGGCCTCTACCACAGTTCCCACCTGTGGACCTTTATTAATTTTATAAAGAGTGGTTTCAGGATCCTTTCCTATAGAAATACTTGCACAAATACAGACAGAAATATGTAAAAGCATGTACACTGTTGTCTTGTTTGTAGTAGTGAAAAGATGGAAACTGCTCTCTCAACTGTCCACCAATAGAAGCTGGTTAAATAGATTATGGCCAAACCTATAGTGTATACAATCCAAATGTTGAAAAGAACAAGGTAGATCTGCAAGAACTAATAAGGAACTTGTTCAAGATACATTGTTAAGTGTAAAAAGCCATTTTCAAAATACATTAAATATGGCTAGTAATACTGTGAAAATATTAATTACTGTATAGGTTAAAATATGCACAGCACAAAATCTGAAAGAATCTACAATAAGCTATGAACAATGATTATCCCAGGAACATTGGATCACGGGAAGCTTTCATGTTCTTTGTTCTAAACATTTGTGATGTTTGAAATTTTTATAAGAAACATTACTTGAAAATCAGAAAAGCAAAGATTTTAAAAGCCCATGAATCCAAAAATGGCAGTGTGTGGGGTCAGGGAGTTGGCAGGGGCCCAGACTCTACTGTGACAACTGCTGAAGCCACTGGAGGGGTTCCTTGTATTCTCTACTTTTGCATACGTTTGCATTTTTCCATAATAAAACATTTCAAACAACAACGACAAAAACCCCCGGGGACACGTAGGGGCAGAGGAAGCACACCCCAATGTCAGTTGCGGAAGGACAGAAGTTCTTTAAACATCTAAGTTTAGAGAATGAGGCTCATTGCCAACTTTTTAAGATATAAAAACTGATTTTTAGAATAATGGCTTTGTGTAATTTAAGTTGAAGGAGAGAGGATTAGAGGGGAGGAGACCAACTAGAAGTTCCACAGCTACAGGCTGGCAGCAATAAGGTGGCAGAGACGGGGCGGTTAGGGGTGGCGTGGAGGCTGCGTGGGAAAGTCGCAGCGACTGTTCGGCTGCGGGAGGTGGGAGAGGAGTCCCAGGTAGCAGTCCTTCTTCGGAGGACCTGGGAGGCTGATGGGGCTATTGACACACTCAGAGGCTAATTTCCTGATCACCACATTCCCTTGGCTCCCCCTGGGGGAATCCTCCTGGCCCTGGTTTATTTCTTAGCATAATGTCCTCAAGGTTCATCTATGTTACAGCATGTGGCAGAATTTCCTTCCTTTTTAAGGCTGATTAATATCCCATTGTATGAATATACCACATTTTGTTTATCTATTCATCTGTCTATGGGCCCTTGGGTTGCTTCTACCTTTTGGCTATGGCGAGCAATGCTGCTGTGCACATGGGTATGCAAATACCTCTTCGAGTCCCTGCTTCCGAGTGTTTGGGGCACATACTCAGGAGTGGAATTGCTGGATCCTGTGCTAATTCTATTTTTAACTTTTTGAGGAACTAGCATGCCGTTTTCCAGAGAGGCTGTACCGTTTTACATGCCCATCAACAGTGCACAAGTGTTCCAATTTCTCTGCATCCTTGCCAACACTTGTTTTCTGTTTCATTTTGTTTTTGTTTTGTTTTTTGATAGTAGCAATTCTAATGCGTGTGAAGTGGTAGGATAGGTTTTACAAAGCAAAATTTATTTACAGCTAACGGTGCTCAAGGACACAGGATAACTCCCACCCCGCCCCAATCTGAAATAGCAGCAGTGGTAGGCAGGGGGCTTTGGGGAGGACGGAGGTTTGCACCGTCTTCTTCCCAGGTACCTAGTCCCACTATACTGAATGCAGCACACCCAGAGGGTTCAATTCACTCAGTCTGGAGCTGCTCCTGAGATCAGTTTCCCCATCTATAAGATGGGAATAATAATAGTATCTACCTCATAGGGTTGTTATGAAGATTAAATGAGTTAATTAATATAAAGCACTTAGAACAGAGCCTGACACATTGCAAGCTCTGTATAAGCACTTGTTAAATAAAATAATAGAAAGTGGTTTTCCAGTTTTGTGGGTTCTTTGGAAGCACTGATGTCACGTGAGAATCGTTTACTACAGTAGAAAGAAACATTAATTTGTCAAACCTTTACTGAAAGCCTGTATGTCCAGGATTGTTCTAGGCATTGCAAGGGGACACAGGAGATGGCCCAGGACTGCCTGCGGGGCCATGGTTCCCAATGAGAACAGCTTCTGAACTTCTGAACGCTAAGTTTCAGATTCTCTAGAACTAAAAACACAACTGCTCAGCTTGCACAGACCCTATAACAGTACCACACGCTGGCCGCTGCCCTGGGCATTTATATGCCATTTCCAATCCTTAAACAACTTTGTAAGGCAGAGGTCATTAATACCAATTTACAGATGATGAAACTGAGGCTCCAAGGGTTTATCACTTGCCCAAGGTGGAGAGCATGGTGGGAGGGAGGCAGGGCCAGCTCAACCCAGAGTTTGGGAGCTTCAGGGTTAATGAAGATTCACTGACCACCTACCACATGCCAGTCCCGGGCTAAACCTATACTCATGGGACAGGACGCACCCTCTCCCAGGAGCAACTTTCACTATCCCTTTTTACCAGAGAGGAACCAAGGTGAGAGGATAAATCACCAGCTAACAAACAGCAGGTTTATTCCCAACTCGCCAGACACCTGGGAGGATGAGTTAAGCAGTATTTAGTAGTTTAAAAGAAGAACTCATATCAAAATCACTTGGGTTGCAAATCAAAATGCATATTCTTAGGCCCCACCACAGGCCCATTAAATAGAAATCTGCCTAGGATTTGGATGTTTCAATGGAGCTTTCCTTGGAACTTGCAAATAAGGAGAATAGAACTGCCTACAGAGAGTTAAACCATGAAATCAGCACTAAAGAATCCAGGCGAGATATGCAAAGTCACCTCTAAAGGGACAGCTCCAGCTTCTCCTTCCCTCTTAACACTACACAGATTGATCGTATTAACAAATTTAAAGGAAGAATGAATATGAGAAAATGTTATGACCTAGGTTCAGAGGAACATTTCTTAAACAAGACACAAAAATCACAAGCCTTAAAAGAAAAGGATTCAAAATTGAACTGCATAAAGATAAAAAACTTCTGGACAACTAAAGATGTCCTTAAAAAAGGAAGACGAGCCAGAGAACGCAAGAAGATATTTGCCTTACATATAATCAACAATGGGTTGTGTACAATCAACAAAACATCAGTATCTAGAATATATAAAGAACGTCTAAAAATCAATTTCAAGAAAGGGAGAAATATCTCCATAGAATAATGATCAAAGTACACAAACAGGCAATCAGAAGAAAAGCCCAGACCACAAATAAACATGAGAAAAGGTGTTCAACTTTACCAGGGATGGGGAAATGCAAATTAAAACCACAAAGAGATATTTCAAGGGCTGGCAAGGCTGTGCAGGAAACGAAACTTCTAGGCTGGCATCTCCCTTCTCTTTCTTTGGGATGCCACACTGTCTCCCTACTCTCCTCCCCTCCTTCTCTCTCTCTCTCTTTCTCATTCTCTCTGTCCTTCTAAAGGATAAAATAAATTTTACTTATATATCTTTAAAAAAAAGAAAAAGAAAATGAAACTTCTATACACACTGGTTCCAGGTAAAGTGGGACCTCCTCTTTACAGAGCACTTTGGCAATAGCTACTAACATTGAAAAGGCAAATACCACCCCCCCACACACACAATCCAGTTATTCCCCTTTTAGGAAAATTCTCCCACATGTGCCCCGAGGGACAAATACAGAAATGTCCACTGCAGCACTGTGTATAATAAAAATGAAATAACTTAAATGCCTACTAATAGGAGAATGAATCGATACTTCAACGTATGATCGTGCAATAGAACACTATGCAAAAGTTAAAATGAATGAACCAGAGCTACATGTATCAACATTTCAAAATGTAAGTCGGACCATCTTTCCCCTCTGCTCAAAACTCTTCAATGGCTCCCCGTTGCATTTGGGTGAAAGCAAAATCCCCACAATGGCCTACAAGTCCCTCTGTGACCAGCATGCCCCACCCCACCCCAAACTACCCCGTCATTTTTCTTACATTACCTGGAACACACTCAACTTACAATTGCAAAGGCTCCTCCTCTTGGTGGTCCCTAGCCCACCTGCTCTACACTGTTTTCCTTTCTTTCTAGCATGATCTTCTTTCAAACATAGGATATAATTCACATACAACATTTATTATTTACTTTCTGTTTTCCCTGCTGCAAGTCCCATGAGGGCAGGAATCTCTGTCAGCTTTGTTTACTGATGTGTTCCAAACACCAAGAATGAATAAACATGGCTAGATCTCAAAATCATAATGTTAACCAATAAAATCATATTGCAGAAGGATGTTTATGGTATGGTATCATCTATATAAAGTTTTAAGACATAAAATGATGCTATATATCGTTTATATGTACAAGCATATGTAGTAAAAGTATAAAAACATAAGAAAATGGTGAACACCAAATTCAGGATAGTAAATTTGCACGTGTGGTTGATTACAACAGGTTTGTCATGTGTTGTCTTAAAAATTGATCTGAAGCAAATATGAAAATAATCCTAAGACTTCACAAAGCTGAGAGGTGAGATGTGGCATCAATTCTATTGCTTTCTATTCTTTGAGTGTCCTTGAAATATTTCATAACTTTAGAAGAAAGAAATAATAAATGAATTTTTAAAAATTAGATTGACCATGCTAGCTCATACAAGGGCAGGTATTGGGGAGGACCTGTCCCACCAAGAAATCACTGCAGTTGCTTTAGCTAAAACCATCTAAATCTGAGGGGGAGGTGTCAGCTACGAAATACTGAGCCACCAAAGGCCACTGAGTGCTGATGAGGATGCAGAGTGATTGGCACTTGCATATACCACCGGAAAGCTGTGTGTCAGCGTTATTAAGTCTGAACAGACCATGTCCTGTGATACAGAATCCCACTTACAGGGGTAAAACTAACAGAAATGCATGTGTAAGGCCTCAAAAAACATGTTTAAGAATATTCAGAGCAGCGTTATTGATAATAACTCCAAAAAGGAAACAACCCAAATGTCCATCAAGAGAAGAACAGAGGCCGGGCGCGGTGGCTCACGCCTGTAATCCTACCACTCTGGGAGGCCGAGGCGGGTGGATTGTTTGAGCTCAGGAGTTCGAGACCAGCCTCAGCAAGAGCGAGACCCCGTCTCTATCAAAAATAGAAAGAAATTAATTGGACAGCTAAAAATATATAGAAAAAAAATTAGCCGGGCATGGTGGCGCATGCCTGTA
>NW_012154174.1:6590330-6593477 GCF_000956105.1 Propithecus coquereli
TCCCAGAGTGCTAGGATTACAGGCGTGAGCCACCGCATCCAGCCTCTATTAACTTTTTTTAAACATAGAATATCTGATTTATTTAACTCCCCTTGCCCCTATTCCAACTAACTTTCTAAATTTGATTTTGTTCCTTGAGGAAGGGAGAGAAAAAGCTAGCCATATTATTTTGGGGTTCCAGTCTTTGCAAGTTATGTATTCATTAATTCAACTATTTAGAGACAGCCCACCACGCTGAGCCCTCTGCTACGTGGAGGAAACACACTGATCAACAGAACGGTGCTGCACTCATGGGGCTTACAGACTTATGCTATAGGCAGGTGCTAATGAAATGGTCATGTAAAGAACACTATGTTTTACATTTTTCACACTAAATACAAAGTTTGGGGGCTATTATGAATGTTGCTGTTAATGAACCTTTGTGTACAAGTTTTTGGGTGGACATATGTTCTCATTTCTCTTGATATCTACCTAGGATTGGAACGACTGCCACGTGATGACTCTACGTTTAACCTTTTGAGGAACGGTCAGACTGTTTTCTTCTTCTTCTTCAGACAGGATCTCAGGGTCTCGCTCTGTCACCCAGGCTGTTGTGCAGTGGCACTATCATAGCTCACTGCAGCCTCGAACTCCTGGGCATTCCGCATAGCTGGGACTGCAGTCGTGAGCCATCACACCCAGCCCCAGACTGTTTTCTGAAGCATCTGTAGCATTTTACATCCCCTTCAGCAGTGCACGAGGGTTCCAATTTCTGCACATTCTTGCTAAAATTTATTATTATCTGCCTTTTGATTCTAGCCATCGTAGTGGGTGTGAAGTGCTATCTCACTGTGGTTTTCATTCACATTTCCACGCTGGTGCATGATGTTGAGTTGCTTTTCATGTGCTTATTGGCCACTTGTGTATCTTCTTTGGAGAATTTCTATTCAGGTCCTTTGCTCATTCTAAATTAAGCTATTTATCTTTTTATTATTGAGTCAATGATGTTTTGTAGTTTTCACTGTGCCATCTTGCACTTCTTTTGTTAATAGTATTCCTATTTTATTCTTCTTGGTGCTAGTGTAGATTGTTTTCTTAATTTCATTTTCAGATTGGTTAATGCCAGTGTATAGAAATACAACTGATTTTAGTACATTGATCTTGTATTCTGCAACCCTTTTGAACTTGTTTATTAGTTCTAATAGTTTTTTGGTGGGTTCTTCAGGATTTTCTGTGTACATGATCATGTCATCTGTGAAAGAGATAGTTTTATTTTTTTTCATTCTAAATATGGATGCCTTTTATTTCTGTTCTTGCCTAATCGTCCTGGCTAAACCCTCCAGTATAATGTTGTATAGAAGTTGTGAGAACGGATGCTTTTGTCTTACTCCTGATTTAAGAGGGAAAGCTTTCAATCTTTCACCACTGAGTGTGATACCAGCTGCAAGTTTTTCACAGATGCCCTTTATCAGGTTGGGGAAATTCCTAGTTTGACGAGTGTTTTTATCATGAGAGGATGGTGGATATTGTCAAAATGTTTTTCTGCATCTGTTGAGATCATTTTTTTGTTGTTGTTGTCCTTCATTCCATAAATATGGTGAATTACATTGACTGCTTTTCATGTGATAAACCAACCTTGCATTTTTGGGATAAATGCTATTTAGTCATGGAGTATAATCCTTCTGATATGTCACTAGATTTAGTTTGCTAGTATTTTTTTGAGTACTTTTGCACCGATATTCTTAAGGGATATTGGCCTATAGTTTTCTTTTTTCTTTTTTTCTTTTTTGCCTGGTTTAGTGTGAGGGTAATTCTGGTCTCATAGAATGAGTTGGGAAGGCCAGGCACAGTGGCTCATGCCTGTAATCCTAGCACTCTGGGAGGCTGAGGCGGGAGGATCGCTTAAGCTCAGGAGTTTGAGACTGGCCTGAGCAAGAGCGAGACCCCGTCTCTACTAAAAATAGAAAAATTAGCCAGGCACAGTGGCGCGCATCCATGGTCCCAGCTACTTGGGAGGCTGTGGCAAGAGGATTGCTTGAGCCCAAGGAGTTTGGGGTTGCAGTGAGCTATGACGCCACTGCACTCTACCCAGGAAAACAGAGTGAGATTCTGTCTCAAAAAAAAAAAAGAATGAGTTGGGAAGTAATCCCTCCTCTTCTACTTCTTGGAAGATTTTGTGAAGGATTGGTGATAATTCTTTTTAACATTTGGTAGAATTCACCAGTGAAGCCATCTAGTCCTGGGCTTTTCTTTGTTGGGAGGTTTTTGATGATTGATTTGATCTCTTGTTATAGGTCTGTTCAGATTTTCTATTTCTTCCTGAATTGGTTTCAGTATTTTGTTCTGTCTAGGAATTTGTTAATTTCATTTAGGTTGTCTAATTTGTTGGCACACAATTATTCATAGAATACCCTTTTTTGGTACAATTAGTAATCATATTCCCTTCTTTCATACCTGATTTTAGTAACTTCAGTATTGTTTCTTTGTTTTCTAAATCGGTCTAGCCAAATGTTTGTCAATTTTGTTGATATTTTCAAATAATTAACTTGTGAGTTATTAATTTTCTCTTGTTTAGTCTATGTTTCATTTATTTTTGCTTTAATTTTTATTATCTCTTTCCTTCTGCTTGTTTGGAGTTTAGTTTGCTCTCCTTTTTCTAGTTTCTTAAGGTGAAAGGTTAGGTTATTAACTTGAGATCTTTCTTCTTTTTAATATAGACACTTAAGGCTGTTAAGTATTCCTCTGAGTACTGCTTTTATTGTATTTCTTAAATTTTGATATGTTGGGTTTGTATTTTCATTCATCTCAAAGTATTTTTTAACTTTCTTTGTGATTTCTTTGACCCACTAGTTGTTTAAGAGTGTGTTGCATAATTTCCACATATTTGTGAATTTGTGAATTCCCTAAATTTCTTTCTTCTTCCTTTTTTTTGTGATCAGAGGCATATTTGTATGATTTCAATCCTTTTAAGTTTATTAAAAATTTTTTATGGCCTAACATATGGTCTATCCTGGAAAATGCTCTACATGCACTTGAGACAAAAGTGTATGCTGCTGTTGCTAGAGTATTCTATGGATGTTTATTAGTTGGTTTATAGTTCTGTTCAATTCTTCTGTTTCTTTGTTGATCTTCTACCTAGTTATTATATCCATTATTGAGAACAGGAAA
>NW_012154174.1:6594347-6606053 GCF_000956105.1 Propithecus coquereli
TATTGCCTTCTTTTTTGTTAAGTAGATTGATTTTTAGTGCACCACATTCATTCCATTGTTATTTCTTCTACTGTATTCTTTTAGTTATTTTCTTAGTGGTTCTCTGGGGATTACAATTAACAACTTAAAACAATACAGATTGGAATCATGCCAGTTTAATTTCAGTAGTATATAAAACTTTGCTCCTACATAGTTCCATTCCCTCCATCTTCCTTTGTGCTATTATTGCCAAGCAAATACATCTTTATAGAATATGTGCCCATCAACATATATATATATTTTTTTGTTGTTTTTTGAGATAAGTTCTTCCTCTGTTGTCCAGGCTAAAGTGCAGTGGCATCATCATAGCTCACTGCAACTTCAAACTCCTGGGCTCAAGCAGTCCTCCAGCCTCAGCCTCCGGAGTAGCTGGGACTACAGGTACGCACCATGATGCCCGGCTAATTTTTCTATTTTTAGTAGAGACAGCGTCTCCCTCTTGCTTAGTCTGGTCTCGGACTTCTGAGCTCCAGCAATCCTCCTGCCTCAGCCTCCCAGCGTGCTAGGATTATAGGCATGAGCCACTGTGCTCAGCCTTCCATGTTTTCAATTTAACAGTTTCTAGGGAATAGATTTTTCCTTGTCATATACCAAACCCACCTGCTGCTTAAACAGGACCAAGTTACCCGTCTTTGTGGCCCCATCTCAGAGACACAGGCTTCCTTTCCCTTCCTTGTCCTCCGCTCTCACCCGCTTCCCTGTTCTTCTCCATTCTTCTATTCCCTCACTTCTTCCTCCTCTCCCTCCCTCTCCTCTTGGCTCTCCACTTTCCCTCTCTCCCCTGCTCTTCCACATCTGCTCTAGTGAGGCAACATGTCTTAGCGAATGTTCTGAGACTTTGGAACCTGGAAGATCTGAGTTTATTTGTTTAAAGGGGATGGAGAGGGTGGTCTGCATTGGGTTATGAGGCCCCCCGAGTGGGGCACCTCACCTCAGACGCTGCCTGTGGGTCAAAGATCTGAGTTTGAATCCCAGCACTGCTACATGCATTTGGGTGTGTCTCTCTGTTTGCCCAGCTGTAAAATGGATTAACAATTAGCTTTCAGTATTGTGGTGAGGATTAAATAATATATGCAGAGATTGGCATATGGTAAATGTTCAATCAATGAAAGTTATTATTCATGAATAAAGACAATATTATACATCATTATTTCTGCTATGACTGTATTATTAGTTTTATTTTCTTTTTTCTGTTTTAAAAAATATCTATATAATTTACCCTGTTTTAAGCCATCTATTTCTTCTACTGCTTCATATCTTGATCCTTTCTTCACTTGCCATGGATATGCCTGTTTCTTAAATTGTCTGTATCCCCACGGCCTTGGACAGTGTCTTATACAAGACAGGAACCCAATAAACAGTTGCTAAAAGTCAAATGAATGAATGAATGAATGAATGAATCTCTTCCCATGCTGGGACAGAAGGAAGTGCCCAGCAGGCCTGGGACAACTGTCTCTGTCCATTGTTTCCTTGACTTCACCACAGGGAATAGCTTCACTGTTTTACCATTAGCCGAGGGCCAACTGTGCTGTTACTTATTAAATATCTGTAGCTAGGTATGATGAATAAGTCTAGAGGTGTAATGCACAGCATGAGAACTATATTAATAATAATATTGTATTGAGAGCCAGGTGCAGTGCTACATACCTGTAGTCCCAGCTGTTAACATTTGGGAGGCTGAGGTGGGAGGATAACTTGAGCCCAGGAGTTGGAGTCTAGCCTGGGCAACATAGCAAGGCCCTGTTTCTAAAAAAAAAAAAAAAAAAAGAAAGAAAAGTAAAGAGAAAAAACTGTATTGTACACTGAAAATTTTCTACAAGAGGAGATTTCAGGTGCTCTTACCACACACACACAAACACACACACGCACACAAAAGGTAACTACGGAAAGTGATGGATATGTTAATTTGTTTGACTGTACTTTTAATTATTTCACTATCTATATCAAAACATGTACATCTTAAATATATACAATAAAAAATTTAAAACTTTTTATTTAAAGGCACTTGCTGTTTTACTTAAAAGTAATCAAAGGGAAATTTTAGATATCATAAATAAAAAAACCAGTACCGCCTGCCTTTATTAATTAAATAAACATACAAATATTCCACATGACAAGGATTCTTTTGTGTGTCCCCTAAAGTGATCCTGGCAACTGTATTTTGGGAAACAATACTTCTCGTTTAGCCCTTTTCCCACCCAATACACTGGCCACTTACTCGGTAAACAGGAATTTCTCTGTCCTTTCCCTTCTCAAGTCTGAGATGCTGTGTCCCTTGGAAAATGAAATTCCTCAGGTTTCACTTAATGTGAATTTATTTGGGGTCAACTCAGAATAGCCCAGCAGAGCCCATGAGGCTTTGGTGCCCACGTGTGACTCTGCTGCCCTTGGCCTTCGGCCTGCGGTTGTTCCTATCTTGTTGCATCTCGTTGGCGCCCTATCCCGGGTGAGTTCACCGTGACCCACCTCTGAGCACAAGGCACTAGATGTTTTCGTCTGTAAGTCCGATTACCCAGAAAGATCAGGATAAGAACTCAGGTGAATACTCAGACCCAACAAAACAAAAAAACCCCCATGTCATTATTATATACCATGTAATTGTTTCCGGTTCACCCAGGATGCATGTTTTGTGTTGTGGAACACAGAGTATCCCTAAACTTTCTAGGAGAATTCCTTCTTGTAAAATATACTTCATAATGGTATCATTGCTGCTGATCTGTCATTTCCGTTCTAAGCAACTTTGCTGAGAGGCTCATAACTGTGCTTCAGTTCCCATAAAGTATCTTTTTGGCAGGTAGGTGTTGAATTGCATGCAAGTCCTCTCTCTAAATTAAGTGAAAACTTGTGAAGTCACTTTATTTAGATCAAAGAGGGATTTTGATCTCTTTTTGGAGAGGATACAGACACTTTTTGGTCATGCCACTTCCCATAGCTGTAGATGGCTGTTTTATGAAGAGAAGCCAGGGAGGTTGGCCTTCGTCCCCGTGGGTGAGTACTGCTGAAAACTGGAAGGCACTTCTCCTTTGGGACGCTAAGGGCAGAACTGCCAGGTGACAGGTAGCTGGGAAACTGTCCTGCACTCTGCGAGGGGGGAGCCGAAGCCTGAGGTGGGATCTCCCCCTGCTCCTGGCTTTGCCCTGTTCCCTGCTGAGGTCACTGCAGTTCATCGCTGGCGTGGGGGGGCCACAGGTGCCTGCAGGCCTGGGTCTCTTGGCCACCCACCCTCCAGACTCCCACATCTTTGGTCCTTGCCTTCTGCAGAGTTTGGTTAGATGGACTTTAGGGGCCCTTGTGAGAGGGACACATCCTCTGGCCAATTCGAGCGGCTGGTAACTTTGCCAGTGTCCCAAACTGACAAATGACTGTGGCAAATAAAACACAGTCACTAATTTTGAAATATAAAGTCTAAAAGTTCTATCCAGGATTTCTGAAAAAATATTAGCCAGAAGTTTCTTTCGAGGGCTCCAGTGAAGGTCAACGATAAAGTGGTTTTCTGCTTCGTAGATGGGTGTGAAGGGGAAGGAAGGCAGCTCTTGACACCTTTTGTGTTCTTTTTTATTTTTAGAGACAGGGCCTTGTTCTGTTGCCCAGGCTAGAGTGCCGTAGCGTCAGAGCTCACTGTAACCTTAAACTTCCGGCCTCAAGTGATCCTCCTGCCTCAGCCTCGCGAAGTGCTGGGATCACATGCATGAGCCACTGCACCCGGCCTTGCATTTATTCTTTTGAACATTTTTATTCCTCGGGAACAACAGCTCAGTGACCATGCAAGGGACAGCTGCAGCTCTGCCTGGGCTGAGTCGTTCCCATGTGCTCACATTTTTGTGTTCGTACAGGAAAAATTCCTATGAAGAATTCACACTCCTGTTGTTAATGCTGGTGATAGCTGCCTCTCCCCACTCGGGATGCTGCGGCCCTGGGTGCTGTGGGGCTGCAGTTTCCCAGGCTGGGGCCTTTCTTCCTCTTGTTTCATCTACTTGGAAGACTCATCCCTCTTTTCAACTGCCGATCTCAAATGCCATCTTCCCACCTCTCCCTACTTTAAATATCCATAGCGCTTTGTGCATTTCTGCTACAGCTCCCCTCGCCTGTGCTATTAGAGCTCTGTGCGGCCTGTGGTCTCTACCCGCTGGGCTGCCTGCACCTGGAAAACAGGACCTGTCTTGTCCTCCACCCTGGATCCCCCCAGAGGGGCTGAGTACACTATTTGTTGAGTTAAGCCAAATTGCATCTGTCCTTGCTTTTATGTTAATTCCCCATTTGAAACCTTAGCTTCAATTTCACTATTCTGGACATATTCTTCTCTTCTATTCACTCATCTCTTCATTCGCTGAAAAGACATTTATCAAATGCTTTCCAAGTGTCAGGCATCGGACTAGGCACTGGGGAGGTCCCAAGAAGCAAAACCCTGTTGCAGCTGCCAAGAAGGTCCCAGTTCACAGGGAGGGCTGGGGGGTGCAGGGCGTGCTGCCGGTCCATCGAGAGGAAGGGGGAGGCCTTCCATGGCAGGCGCTCACTCAGGTACAGGATATAGGACACCCCCTGCCTTGGTGCCCCCCCTCAATCCCGGGGACCAAATCCCTCTGGCTCTCTTGGGGGCCCTGTGCCCTCCCCTCCTCCTGGAGGTGGCTCCTGTCTCAGCTTTCAAGACAGGTGCCCTCCTGGTCTTCTTGCATCGTGGTCTCTCTTCTCTGGTCTCTCTTCTCCGGTGTCAGTGGTGTCCGCAAGCTTTTGCGCCTGAACTTGTCCTCCCTCTTCCTCCCTCAGCTCTCTCTTCCATGCAGATGACTTTCCGCGTGTGTCTCTAAGGCCCAGTCTTCTCCTTGGGGGCCCAGGGTTCCTTCCTAATGGCCTGCTGGACCCAGCCTCCTACAGACATTCTGCCATTTCCTCAAAATTCAGCACATCTGAGACAGAACGTGGTGTTCTCCTTCCGAGCGCCCGCTCCGGAGACGCTCAGGTGGTCGCGGTTATCTTGCACAGGCGCTGGTCTGGAACCAGGCAGAAGGCGGCCTCGCTTGCATTTGTCTTTTTACACAGGCCACAGAAAATCTGCCTGGACCATGTTCTTTTCCATGCATAGACGTCCCTCGGTGACAGATACAGCCACGCTATTTATTGTTTGTCTCTGTTCTTAGGAACCGTTTCTATCATGTTGTATCAGGAAGTAACTTCCCGCCCAGAGATGGCGTAACAACTGCATGGGGCGCCACGGCCTGGGCCCTGCCTGGGTGGCTGAGTTTCTTGTGGCCAGTCGTCTGAACACTAGTGGGCCCTGGCAGTCTGGGGGAGTCACTCGTGCTATTCACCAAGCACTTCCAGCCCTCTGCACCTGCCAGTACGTGGCAGAATTGCACTGGGGCCTTCTTGCACTGGGTGGGGCTGCGTCACTTGCTCTGGCCAAGGAGTCCTGAGGCGAAGCGCTGTGCTGGGCTGCGGCATTTCGTCTGAGTGCAAGACCCTCCTGAGATCGCTCTCCCTTTGCCATGGCAACTGGCAATGTTTGAGATGACAGCTGCTTCCCCAGCCTGGGTCCCAGAATGAGGAGACATGAGACGGTGGCCCAGCCAACTCCTGATGCACATAGAGTGTGAGTGAGAAATAAACCTTTGTTGCTGGAGACCCCTGAGGTCGGCTGTCTGCAATGTACTTTATCCTGATGAGCACAGAGGGGTGTGGAGGGAAATCTCTTTAGCACCTTTCACGTAGGCGTGGGTTTTATTAGTAAATCGCTGATGTCTCCGTTTCCTCGAACTTTGTAAATGAAATGCCCGAAAGCAATAGGTTTTTCTTCAAACAATGGTTCCAAACATGCACATTGGTAGCACGTATTTTACACAAACCTCACCTGCGTGAAATCAGTGTGTGTTCCACATAACGAATATTTAGGGGGCCATGCTTACTGTCGAATTCACCTTGAACCCAAGCTGTCTCTGTGGTGACGCTGCACTGACTCGACTGGCTGGTCCAGCACGTGGTGGCCTGGCGACCGCCTCAGGGACTTCGTTTCCACGGTCACCCACTTTGACAAGGGAGAAGCGGTGTTTCAGCTGGTGTCACCCCCGATCTTCCATCTTTTTCGTCCCTGTGCCCACTAGAGTTTCAAGTGGGAAGGGTCCCCAGTGGTCCCCCTCAAACCCTAGAACAGAGGAAGGGAGACTAGTGGGGCCGTCACTGAGTGGCCCAGGACAGACCTGGGTTCCAGCCAAGGCCAGTCCATGCCGATCCTGAGACGCGTCAGGCCTCGTCCCCTCAGCCTGGAGTGCAGCTCCCTCTGCCTGGGCCTCTTGGAATCCTCAGGGCTTTGCTCGAATGCAGTCCTCCTCCCGAGGAGGCTGACTCCGACCCCAAGATTTAAAATTGCAACCGGCCCCCCTCACATTCCTGAAGGCTCCCTCGCCTCCTGTCTTTCGTCCACAGCCCTTATCTCCCCAGAACACACTATATCATTTACTAATTTTTTATGCTCATTGTTTCTTTCTCTCTCTGCTAGGACATGAGCTCTACAGAAGCGGGAATTTTGTCTGTTTTTATCAGCCTCGCATCCCAAGTAAACAGAACAGCTCCTGGCACAAGAGATGCTTGATGAGTATCTGTTGACTGAAAGAAGAGGGTGGCCCAGGCATCTGTGATTTTGACGGGCTTCGCCATTGATTCCCAGCAGAGCAGGGTGGAGAAACACCGCCTGTGGTCCCTGGTCACCTGCAGTGTGCATAGTCCTCGCGCTTTCCTTGATTTTTTTTTTTTTTTTTTTTGAGACAGAGTCTCACTGCGTTGCCCGGGCTAGAGTGCCGTGGCGTCAGCCTAGCTCACAGCAACCTCAAACTCCTGGGCTCAAGCGATCCTCCTGCCTCAGCCTCCTGAGTAGCTGGGACTACAGGCATGCGCCACCACGCCCGGCTAATTTTTTCTATATATTTTTAGTTGTCCAATTAATTTCTTTCTAATTTTAGTAGAGACGGGGTCTCGCTCTTGCTCAGGCTGGTTTCGAACTCCTGAGCTCAAACAATCCGCCCGCCTCGGCCTCCCAGAGAGCTAGGATTACAGGCGTGAGCCACCGCGTCCGGCCTGCTTTCCTTGATTTGATGTAAGTGGCCAAGCATCTTCTGGTTTATTCCTGTCTGTCAGTGACAGCGCCCTGCCCACAGCCTTGGTAGAGCAAGAAAATGGAATTGGTTCTTGGGAGCTCATGATGGCTTCTTCCCTAGCGTTCATATTCTAAATGGACACATACCAAAAAAGAACAGCAATCTTGATGACACAGAACAATTTTTAACGTCTATTCAATGTGGCAATGGAAGTGGAGGACACTTTCTCTCTCTAATTAAATTTCCAGAGTAGAGTCTCCCTGGCTTCCTGTGGCTGCCAAGAGCGTGTGATGCCTGCGGTCTTGCTCTGAACCTTGGAGTCGCACCAGGGAGACGCAGTGTCATGATACAGTCTGTCCTTTGCGAGACAGGACACTTCTCAGTTGGCAAGCACACAGACTCTTTTATTTAAAGAGTACCCTTTGTTCATCATTTTTTACCTGATTTTGTTACAGTCTCATGTATTTTTGATCTGCCTTTTGTTTGCCATATTCTTTTCGTTGGTTTTTTTTTTTAAATCAATAGACTACATTTTAGAGCTGTTTTAGGTTGATACTAAATTGAACAGATAGTAGGAAGAGTTCCTATATGTCCCTCCCAACACACAATTTTCCCTATTGTTAACATCTTGCATTAATGTTGTATTTTTGTTAAAACTGATGAACCAATATTGATACTTTATTGTTAACTAAGGTCCATAGTTTACATTAGAGTTCACTGTTTGTATTACAGTTTCTGTGGGTTTTGACAAATGCCTAATGACACGCATCCACTGTTACAGCATCGCACAGAGCAGTTTCACTGCCCTAAAATTCCCTCAGGTCCCATCTATTCCTTGCTCGCTCCCGGCCCTGAGGTCCATGGCAACCACTGATCTTTTTACTGTTTCTATAGTTTTGCTTTTCCACAATGTCAAATAGTTGGAATCGTATAGTACAGCAGTCCCCAACCTTGCTGGCACCAGGGACCAGGAGGGGGAAGGTGATGGGGAGCAGCTGTAAATACAGATGAAGCTTCACTAGCTTGGCGCCCACCTCCACCAGCTGCTCACCTCCTGCTGTGTGCACCCCACTTCCTAAGTTTCATGGAAGACAATTTTTCCATGGACCGGACTGGGGCAGCGGAGCCGGGGGGCGGGTTGGGAGGGCGGCAGTTGTTGCGAAATTCTGCCACCTGGTTCCTAACAGGCCATGGACTGGTACTGGCCCCAGGGTTGGTGGGCGGGTACCGCAAAAGTACATAACCACCTCTGGTTGATTTCTCTTACCAAGCAACATACATTTAAGTTTCCTCCACATTTTTTTGTGGCTTGATAGCTGATTTCTTTTTATAGCTGAATAATACTCCATTGTAGGATTACTACAGTTTGTTTATTTATTCACCTTTGGAAGCACATCTTGATTGCTTCCAGTTTTTAGCAATTATGAACAAAGCAGCTACAAACATTCATGTGCAGGTTTTGTGTGGACATGTGTTCAACTCATTGGGGTGAACACCTAGAAGCACCATGCTGAATTGTATGGTAAGAGTAAGTTTAGCTTTGTAAGAAACTGCTAAACTGTCTTCCAAAGTGGCTGTACCATTTTGCATTCCCCCAGCAAGGAATGAGAGTTCTACATCCTTGCTAACACTTGCTATTGTCAATTCTTTGGATGTTAGCCATTTTAACAGGTGTGTAGTACTTTTAATTTGCAATTCCTTAATGATAAATGATGTTGAGCAGCTTTTCTCATGCTTATTTGCCATGTATATAAAGTCTTCGGTAGAGGTGTCTATTCAGATCTTCTGCCCATTTTTAAATTGGGTTGTTTGTTTCCTTGTTGTTGAGTTTAAGAGTTCTTTGTATGTTTTGGATACAAGTCCTTTATCAGGCATGTGTTTTGCAATTTTTTTAAATATAACAGATTTGAAATATTTACACACTGCACAATTTACCTTTTAAAGTGTAAAATTCAATGATATTTAGTATATCCAGAGTTGTGCAAATGTAACCACGATCAATTTTAGAACATTACCATCACCCCAAGAAGAAACCCACGGCTATTAGCTGTCACTGCCCATATCCTCCCAACACCAGAAGTCCAAGGCAACCACTAATCTACTTTCTGTTTCTATAGATGTCTGTATTCTTTTGCTTTTCTTTTCTTTTCTTTTTTTTTTTTTTGAGACGGAGTCTCCCCAGCTAGAGTACAGTGGCATGATCATAGCTCACTGCAACCTCAAACTCCTGGGCTCAAGCAATCCTCCTGCCTCAGCCTCCCAAGTAACTGGGACTACAGGTGTGAGCCACCACGCCTGGCTGATTTTTTCTATTTTTAATAGAGATGGCGTCTTGCTCTTGCTCAGTCTGGTCTTGAACTCCTGACTTCAAGCAATGATTCTACCTCGGCCTCCCAGAGGGCTAGGATTACAAGCATGAGCCACCACACCCAGGCTGTCTATTCTTGACATTACATATACATGGAATAATATAATATGTGAGTTTTTGTGACTGACTTCTTTCACTTAGCATAATTTTTCCAAGGTTATCCACACTGTAGCTTTCATCAGTACCTTATTCCTTTAAATGGCTGAATAATATTCCATCGTATGGGATATTTTGTTTATCGGTTCATCAGTTGATGGACATTTGGATTGTTTCCACTTTTTGGCTATTGTGAATAATGTTACTATAGACTTTTCTGTACAAGTTTTTCGAGGACATATCTTTGTGATAACTGTATGTTTCACAAAGGACCCGCCAAACTGGTTTTCAAAATGGCTGCACATTTTTATCTAACCACCAGCAATGTATGAAGGTTCCAGAATTTCTCCACATTGTCATCCACACTTGTTGTTATCTATCTTTTTGATTAAGGTCACCTTAGTGGGAGCAGTGGGTGTGAAGTATATCCCATTGTGCTTTTGGTTTGCATTTTCCTGATGATTCATGATGCTGAGCATCTTTTCATGTGCTTATTCACTATTTGTAAGACTTCTTTGGAGAAATATCTACTCGGGTCCTTTGCCCATTTTAAAATTGAGTTGTTTTTCTTCTTATTGAGTTGTAAGAGTTCTTTATACATTCTGGATACTAGACCCTTATCCGGTATCTAATTTGCAAACATTTTCTCCCATTCTGTAAGGTGTCTTTTCACTTTCTTTTCTTTTTCTTTTCTTTTTTTTAGAGACAAGGTCTCACTCTGTCACCCATGCTTGGGTGCAGGGTAGCTCACTGTAACCTTGAATTCCTGAGCTCAAGGGATCTTCCTGCCTCAGGCTAATGAGTAGCTGAGACTATAGGTACAAGCCACCATGTCTGGCTATTTTTTTCTTTTTTTTTTTTTTTGGAGATGGGTTCTCACTATGTTGCCCAGGCTGGTCACAAATTTCTGGCCTCAAGTGATCCTCCTGCCTCAGCCTCCCAAAGTTAGGATTACAGGTGTGAGTCACTGTGCTTGTCCTTACTTTCTTGATGATAGTGTTCTTTAAAGCACCAAAGTTTTTAATTTTGAAGAAGTCCAATTTATCAATTTTCTTTTTGTTGATTGTGTTTTTGGTGTATATCTAAGAAACCATTGCTTAATCTAAGGTCATGCAGATTTACATCTATGTTTTCTTCTAAGAGTTTTATAGTTTTAGTTTCTTTCTATTCCTTTTCTCTTTTTTTCTGTCTTTCTTATTTTAATCTCCTTTCACTCAAAACAGATTCTGACAAATAGTTTTAGCTCTTACATTTAGGTCTTTGATCCATTTTGAATCAATTTTTTGCATATGGTGCAGGTGAGGAAGGGGTCCAACTTCATCCTTTTTTCTTTTTTTTTTTAGAGACAGGATCTTGTTCTGTCACCCAGGCTGGGGTGCAGTGGCATGATCTTAGCTTACTGCAGCTGCTAACTCCTGGGCTCAAGCGAGCCTCCCACCTCAGCCTCCCTAGTAGCTGAATCTACTATGGGCACGCACCACCCTGTCTGGTTAATTTTTTCTATTTTTAGTAGAGATGGGGTCTCACTCTTGCTCAGGCTTGTCTCAAACTCTTGACCTCAAGCCATCCTCCAACCTTGGCCTCTCAGAGTGCTAGGATTACAGGTGTGAGCATCTGGCCTAATTTTTTATTTTTTGCAGAGATGAGGTCTTGCTATGCTGCCCAGGCTGGTCTCAAACTCCTGGGCTTGAGTGATCCTCCTGCCTCGGCTTCCCAGAGTGCTGGGATTATAGGCGTGAGCCACTGTGCTTGGCCTTAACGTCATTCTTTTACATGTGGACATCCAGTTATCCCAGCACTATTTGTTGAAGTGACAGCATACAGACTCTCAGTGAAGCAGCTAATTATGTTACGTTTGAAAGAGGCAGAAGTGAGCTTCTTGGTTCTCTGACTCCATATTTTCCTTTAATTCAAAATGTTCTTTATAGCAAGGAGTCATATTTGGTGTGAAATTTCCTGAGCTTCTTCACCAGATTCTTTTCTTTGTTATTGTCTCCTGAGTGTTGATCTTGTGGCACTGATCAATTACGATCTCTTTAGTAGGTCAGAGATCGTGTTTTATATACCTTCTGGCTTATTTATTTATTTATTTTTGAGACAGAGTCTCACTCTCTTGCC
>NW_012154174.1:6606753-6654439 GCF_000956105.1 Propithecus coquereli
GTCTCATTTACACATTCAGTTAAATGCCTTCAACCATTTAAAACTGCATTTATAAATGGAATATATTCTATTTCCTTTTAAAAGTATGTACTTTAATTGTCTGACAAACCCTCCCAAGTACCTAAGTGTAATAATTTTTATAAATCTAATAAATTAAACCTATAGATATGGTGAACCTAATTTCCCTTAAATGTTTCACTACTGTATGTAAGCTTAGTAATATTTTTACTTACAAGCCACAAATCTAAATGAATTGATTGATTACACGTTTTTGATACAAACGCAAAGTTTTAGGAAAGTTAAAAGGACAGTACAAAGAATTTTTTATCTGAGCCATTTGAGAGTAAGTTGCCAACCTAATGCTCCACCAACTCTGAATATTTTAGTGTGCGTTTTGCTACAAACGAGGACATTCTCTATGTAACCACAACACAGCCATTAAACATCAGGAGATTTACACCGATATGCTACCACCATTGATCCTCATACCCCATTCCAGTATTGGCAGTGGCGCTAACAATGTCCTTCACAGCAGACAGATCCAGTTCAGAATCAGGTGCTGCATTTAGTTGTCGTCTCTTCATTGTCCGTCAGTCTGGAGTAGTTCCTCAGCCTCATGGCCTTGTTAGTTTTGAAGGTTACAGGCCAATTATTTTGCAGACTATCCCTTGGTTTGGGTACGTCTGGTCCTCGTGATTACACTCAGGTTATGCACCTTGGGCAGCAAAATGACAGCCACGATGCCGTGTCTCCGCGCATCCTCTCACCGGTGCGTGACACCAGTCTTCCTCTTTACTAATGATGTTCACTTAGGTCACTCGGTGAAGGTGGCGTCTGCCAGTCCTCTCTCTCCACTGGAAACTTAACTTTTTCTTCTCTTTGTAACTACTCAGTATTTTATAAAGATATATTTTGAATCTAGGTAAATATCCTACTTTTTGTGAAAGTTCTAGTGAAACTTTCAATTAATTTATTCATTTACCTATGTCTGTATGTTTCCTATTTTATTAAATAGGTTGTAATCCGCTACCACATCCTTTCTTTTGAATCTCATATTGGCTCTAATCAAGCTGACGTGTGTCTCTTCACATGCCCCTTATAATCTTATTTTTTTTGTGAGCACGCCTTTGCTTTCTAGAACAGTAAGAAGTTTCAGGTTTATATCGCACTTTGCCTGCCCTAGCCCTGGAATCGTCCATTTCTCCAAGGAGCTGTGGGAAATAGTGTTTAGAAGCCAAGACCTGAGCTTTAGGGTGCTCACTGCTGTGGTGGTGAAGCTGCTCCTGGGTCCTCTCAGTGAAGAGGCT
Source organism: Propithecus coquereli (assembly GCF_000956105.1). Classification (NCBI taxonomy): domain Eukaryota; kingdom Metazoa; phylum Chordata; class Mammalia; order Primates; family Indriidae; genus Propithecus; species Propithecus coquereli. The sequence continues at coordinate 6,608,061 of NW_012154174.1, forward strand.
CAGAGAGAACCTGGCTCACCAGGTTTTACCTATGTCATCAACACTAGTTATGTCGCGAGCCTCCCACCTGGGCCGCCACCCTCTTTGTCCTACCTGGGCTCTGACCACCTACTCTGAGCCACCCTCGAGTGCATCCCCTCTCCACCCTGCCTGAGATCTGACCCTCTGCTCTGGGCCACGGCAGCTCCTCACTCTCTCCTGCAGACACGGTGGGTTCTCGTTACTCAGGGTAGTTGTGTTGGATCAGGTCACCACGAACACTGCGTTGGTGGATGTTGAACCACTGCTCCCAGGGGAAACACAAGGCTAGGTTCCTGAGAGCCTCTGGTCAGAGCATTTTTGTCAACTGATTAATACATAACCTTATTTCATGTGTATTTCTTTTATTCTTTGTTTGTTTGAGAAAAAGTTTTGCTCTGTTGCCCAGTCTAGAGTGCCCTGGCGTCAGCCTAGCTCCCAGCAACCTCAAACTCCTGGGCTCAAGCAATCCTTCTGCCTCAGCCTCCCGAGTAGCTGGGACTACAGGCATGCGCCACCATGTCCGGCTAATTTTTTCTATATATTTTTAGTTGTCCGGCTAATTTCTTTCTATTTTTAGTAGAGACGGGGTCTCGCTCTTGCTCAGGCTGGTCTCGAACTCCTGACCTCAAGCGATCCTCCCGCCTCAGCCTCCCAGAGTGCTGGGACTACAGGCGTGAGCCACCGCGCCCGGCTTTATGCGTATTTCTGTTTAAAGACACCTTATGAATAAATATTGTTGCTTCATTAACATCGAATCAAGCCAACAGCACTGTAACTCGTACCTGCACGAAGTTCATCTGACATTCGTGTTTTCTCCAGAAGGCACATCACAGTCTTCTTGTGCTTAGGAACACCGGGTAGCACTTCAGCACTGCACTTGGGAGCCATTTTAAAAAGCAAAATCACCAAAAAAGGGGATAAAAATGTGAAAAACATGGCACTAAATAGACCATGCAAAGGACATTTCTTCACAAAACGAGAGCCAAAACAGGAAGTCAGAGAGCATTGCCTTGTTCGGCCTCGGCCGCGAGCGCGCCTGTCAGCTGCCTCAAATGTCTCGCTGCTCTGTGCGTGTGGGTGATGTCTGCAAAGGCCTCGTGAGTATTGATTTTGGGGTTACAAATAAATTTTAATGAGTAGGCAAATGCACAAATGTGGAATCCACCAATAATGAAGATCAACTACATCTACTTTGCTCTGCCTCGCCTGATGGCTTTAGGACGAAGGGAAGGAAAGAGGAAGAGAAAGAGCCAGAGCTTGATGACACGTTGAAAATGGAAATCGTGAGGCTGAGCTGTTGCACCAGCAGGCCAGATTCTTTTAAACATTTTAAGTACCTAAAATACTAAATATGTACAAACATCTTTACATGAAAAATATTAATGCTATGAATATTCTTCTTTTAAACATTTCGACACTTAATTCTATTTTTTTTTTTTTTTGAGACAGAGTCTCACTCTGTTGCCCTGAGTAGAGTGCCATGGCATCAGCCTAGCTCCCAGCAACCTCCAACTCCTGGGCTCACGCGATCCTCCTGCCTCAGCCTCCCAGGTAGCTGGGACTACAGGCACACGCCACCCTGCCCGGCTAATTTTTTCTATTTTTAGTTGTTTGGCCAATTTCTTTCTATTTTCAGTAGAGACGGGGTCTCGCTCTTGTTCAGGCTGGTCTTGAACTCCTGACCTCAAGCGATCCTCCCTCCTCAGCCTCCTAGAGTGCTAGGATTACAGGCGTGAGCCACCGCGCCCGGCCTCCACACTTCATTCTAAATTGTACCAGGTTTGAAAGATACTTACCCACTAAGGGAATTATTATATCACCTCAAACAATTTTTGGAGTTATCGTCTCACAGAATTTTTGAGGTTTTTGCCGCATTGACTTACAGTGCTTGAGGTGGTTGCCAAACTACCAGAGAAGCGTGCTCGCTGCTGGGTACTTGTTGGTGACCTTGACAGGCCGAGGGAATCAGGGTCAGGAGCCAGCCGGCAAAGGCCCCCAGGAGCCGGCTGTGCAGTCTCCTCCCCACCCTGTGTGCTGGGCCTGCCTTCTGTGTAATTTGAAATTGGCTGTGGTGGGTGTATTTACACCACAGAAATCTGCAAATGCTGTAAGTCAGGACTTTCTTTTGGTAAACTGGTTGTTAAACTGTAACCAGCACACCACTGCCATGCACTCTATTTATAGTTGCTGTACCAATGACTTCATAACCCAAAAAGGGAATGTTCACCCAGCCAGACACCCTTCTAACCTCTGCTCACGAGTCCTCAACCCTTGCATCTCTTGTTTGGATACTGCATTTCTTTGGCTCTTATGATATGTAACCCCAACTCTAGAGGCTTAAAAGTAATGGATTCCAGCATTCTTCCTAGGACCACACAACTCTTACAGCTATGGAAACAAAATCTGCATCTAGGTCCTCTCTCGGCTTTGTTCAGCTCAATCATGACCTTGAAGGTCATTTTATGTCCTGCAAACCCCCAACAACCCCCAACCCAGCACACCTCCCCCTGCAGCCCCCAGCCCCAGATCCTCATGCTATAAACTTTCATCACGTCTCTCTTTTTTTTTCTGTTTGGGGTCCAGACAAGGGTTCCTTTTGCAGACAAGTCCCCTGGCCTCACAGCCTCCTGGGGTGCAGGCACCCCTCGCCCCCACCTGCAGGTCTCCTCGAGCTGGGTAAGTCACCGCAGCCAGTTCCCTCAACACCTGGCACCAGCGTGTGGACAAAGAACTCATGCTGTTGTGCTGAGCCTGGTGATTCAGGCTGTAAAACTGCAGGCCAAGTTGTTAAACCCGGATTCAGGTAGACAGCCAAACAAGGCCAAGGCCGCCCTGCATCTGGGTTTTGGCAGACAGAGCAGTTCCCCATCTGTGGGAGCCTTGGTGTGGCCTCTCCCTCCAGGAGGCAATGCTGGTATAATTTATTGGGCCATAATTGTTGAAAGGAACAGTCCTTAAGGCCATTCATTCAGGCCAAAAATATTTCTTTATTGAGCATTCCCAGTTTCTCAGCCTTGTGCTATGTGGTGGGGGTCGTGTGGGGTGTGTGTGTGTGTGTGTGTGTGTGTGTTTCTGTGTGTGTAGGTGTGGAGAGGAGAGTCACAAAAAAGGCCAAGACCCTTCTGTAGCTCACCCGTTTAGCAAGACAGAAAGCAGAGTATGCTAAATGCCAAATGAATAGTAGAAGCAGATAATGCTAATAAATTTCAAAGGAAGCACTTCTCATAGTGACCTTGAGTGTCACTAGGTTTGAAGGATGAATGGGATTTAGCCAGTGAAGAGCCAGGCAAGGGCACCTGCCCTGGAAGAAGCAGTACAGGAGGGGCCCAGGGCCCAGGGCTTGTCCAGGGAGTGGCAAGGCCGGACCCTGGAGAGGGTCTCCCGAGAGATGAGCCAGAGATGTGGGCAGGTGCCACGAGGGAGGGGACCCCCAATGACAGGAGGAGGAGTTTAAACTCCATTTTGTAAGTAACAAGGGACCTAACTGACAGTTTTTGAGAAGAGGAGTGGCAAGATCCGGTCTATGTCATCTGAAGGCAAAACTGGTGTTTCCACTCCCACCGGTGGAGGTGTTTTCTCTAAGGGGAGCACCAGCCACGTGCCAAGGTCATCAGCCTGAGGGGTCACACATGGAGGAAGAAGGTTGGATGTGTTTCCCAGAGCAGCTCTTCTGCACTCACTGGGCCGTTCCCATTGTCATTCCACCATCTGCAGATGTCAGGGATAACAGTGTGATTCCTAATAATAACTGTAGCAATAACAGTAGTAGCCACAAAATAATAAGTACAGGTAAATTTCACTGAGTGATTCCTATGTGCTGGGCCCTGAGCTAAGAATGCTACATGAATGATTCTGTAAAATACTTATATCAACCCTATGAAGTAGACGCTATTATTTTCTGCATTTTACAGATGAGAAAAACCAAAGCACAGAGAAGTGAATGCATTTGCCCAAGGTCACACAGCCAGGAAGTGGCAGAGGGAAGATTAAGAACCCAGCACTGCCCGACTCCACCATCCCCCTTTCTGAGACGAGGCGCCTCCTCTGCGGCAGTCCTGGTGTATCTGGGCACGATGGTGAGTGGGGAGGCCGGGTGTCAACCCAGGGAGGTGGTTCAGGACGTGGCTGCGAGACACAGCCAGAGGGTGCCCTTAGCCTGCCTTGGAGGCCGGGCTGTAGCGCATATCACAGGCTCGGACCATCTTCCTTCCAGTTCCATTAGTCTAACAATGACATAAATGAAGTAATCGACTGCTAACTGGTGGCCCAGAGGACATTCCTGGTCCATAGATACTTTTGTTTGTCCCACATGCTGTTTTAAAAAAATAGAGTCAATACTTAAAAATGATTTGACATAAAAATCCAGAATGGCAGATTCGCTTAGAGAAGCTGGAGACCCGCCATGGTGCGTTCGCACCCCTGCAGGGCAATGCCCAGCTGGCGCGAGCGGCGGCTGCCCCGGCCGGGAGGGGCGCGGGGTTCACTCGGCACAAGCCCGCGCCACGCGCACAGCGTGTGACCCCACATCCAGCCCTGGCGATCCACTTACGGTACCTCCTTGGCGTCTATAGGTATTCGATTTCGCAAGTCCATCAACACACGCCTCCCCGCACTGTCACAGGCAAAGATGAAGTGGGAGGGACAGTGAGAACGCAGATCGCAACAGCAAGATCCAGAAAGAGCTAGTCAACACATGTGCGTCTGGTGAAAGTTTAACAGAGATATATGCAAAGTCTTGTAATTGTCCATTAAATCAACGGGACTATTGTGGACATGAGGATACGGCTTAATAGTGACACGCGGCAAAGAAATAAAAGAAAAGAAACACAAGTTTTAGTGGATGAAAACCTCCATGCGAAAGAAGAGTATTACAGGAGTGTCAAAAAAGCTGGGACTGTGGGCCGCACTAACAGAGGTGTAAGGCAACTGCTTGGCTTCCAGGTGGAGGGGATGAGAAGCGCCCTGTGCAGCCGCTCAGGGAGAGCACTGGTCAATTTCACAGGGTGGAGACTAAGGGAAGCCCGACTTCGGCACAATGGAAAGAAGGTGCCCAGAGACAGACCAGCTGGCCCAGGAGGTGGCGAGTTCCCTGGACGCGGGAGTGTTCAAGCACGAACAGGACGACCGCTCTGCAAGAAGATGGTCTAGTGAGAAAAGTGTCAGAGGATGACTGGTGTCAAAGAACGTCAGGTCCATAATTCTATGCACTAGAAGTCTCTGGAAAAAGGGAAATGAGAATTAGCCTCTTTGTGTCCTTTCAGGCATGAGAGCTCTACATACAGAGCTAGTGTAGAAGTGAAGCCTCTTAGAGAAAGTGCCGCTGACTGGGAAAGCTCAGGGCGGCGTCTCTGAAAGCCGAGGGACCCCCGCCCCGTCTCACCATCCGAGGGCTGCAGACGTGCGCTGGGCTGCGGGTGGCTCTCAGCCCACCTCCTGGCTTTGTGGCATGGCCAGACTTTTCGTGGAGACACGGAAATGTAGGCTTTGAGGAATTCAGTAACAGCCTCTATACATAAATAATTTGCCAGCTCTAGGGAGTCCCTGCGCAGTGACAAACCAAGTCTGGAAGTCTGCTCCCCGGACATGCTGTACCCCCCGGCTCGGCAATGGCTGAACGCGCACAGTCGCAGTACCCGGGAGGCAATGCTCTGCAGTGGAGGACACGGGCTCTGGAGTTAGACACCTGGGTGCAAATCCTGACCCACTGCTTCCTGGGACTGTGTGGTCTGTTTGTTTTGTTGTTGTTGTTTTTAGAGACGAGGTCTCGCTGTGTCAGCTCGGCTGAAGTGCAAAGGCTGCAAAGTAGCTCAGCGCAGCCTTGAAGCCTTGAACTCCTGGGCTCAAGAGATCCTCCTACTTCAGCCTCCTGAAAAGCTGAGACAACAGGTACATGACACCATGCCTGGCTAATTAAAAAAAAATTTTTTACAGATGGGATCTTGCTATGTTGCCCAGGCTGGTCTTGAACCCCTGGCCTCAAATGATCCTCCCACCTCAGCCTCCTTTGTTGCTGGGATCACAGGCGTGAGCCATTGCACCCTGCTTGTTTAGTCTCTTTGAGATCAGGTTACTGTTGTGTGAAATGAGGATAATCACACTACCTATAAGCTAGTATATATAAAGAGTGTGTAATGTAGTAGGTGATCAATAGAGAATAACCAAAGACCCATTTTTCTTCACAAATATTTTTAAGATCCAACTTTTCGAGTTTATATCCTATTGTGGCTTTGCCCACAAGGCTGTTTGGATTTCAGCAGCTTTGGCTCATTAAAAAAAAACCCGTGCTGGGGAGGCCGGGGAAGGACGGGAGACCTGAGCTCCAGGATGGGCAGGGTCCCCTCACCAGTCACGGGGGAAGATCGCCTCTAGCAGTTTTAATAGGAAGCCCCTCAGTCACCATCTCACTTAGCGTGTGCTGTGAGAGGCTCCCCAGGAGGAATTTCTGTCACCAGCTCCTCGAAGTGCCGCCAGGGGGTCCTCAGACACGCCGAGCACACCCCAAACCAGGGCCTTTGCAACTGCTGTTCACCTGCCTGCAACTCTCTTGCCCGACGCGTTTGGGTGACTCTATCTTGTTCTTCGTTCAAATACGGCCTTGTCAGAGGAGCCTTTCCCCGGCAGCCCATCTAGAACAGCATCTCTCCCCGTGCCCAGCTGACCTTTCCTCCCCGCCCCTAACGCGACCTGACATACGAGGTGCTTACTTGTCAATTATCTGTCTGACCTGCGGAAATGCAAGCTCCATGACAGCAGGGACTTGGTCCCTGGGCTCTTTCCCCAGGTCTCAATGAACATTTTTGGATCAGATGGTTTGCAGTGGCTTTCCGGGTGGCTTTACTGCCTCCCAGAAAACCATCCTCCAAACCATCCTGAGTTCACACCGAGTAACGGGTCCGTGGCCCACGGGCAGTTGCTCCAGAGAGAGAACGCCACCCTGCTAGTGCCAGGACCGGCCTGTTTTGGGGGCCGGCTCCTCTGCCCCGGCCTCCCTGCTGCCGAGGTGGTTAAACAGTAACAGCAGGTGACCGAGAGCAGGAGCAGGGGCTCCTGGGAGAAAAAGACATTTACTCTCACGGAGGGGACGCAGGACAAAGCACCCTGCTTCTACTGAGACGCACGGAATACCCCTGGAAACGAGGAGCACTCACGAGTCCTGTCTGTCGATGGCGCGATTGTCTGGCGCCGCAGAGCCGTCAGAGCTGTTTACAGACGGGCCTTCGCACTCGAGCAGGGCAAGAGTCTGCTCCAGCCTGCGCTGCTGCTGGTGAACCTTCCACGTGGCTCCTTCCTGCGCTTCTCGGGGAACATCACGTTTACTCCTTTGACCTTAAGGGGCTGATCCTGTTGTAGCGATTACTCGCCGGCAGTTCGTGCGCTGTCTGAACCTGTATTTCAAAGCTGTGTCCGGCTTTAGAAACAAACTCCGTTGGCTTGCAGGGGTGTGTGTGTGTGTGTGTGTGTGTTGCATTTGGCCTTGTTGGGCAGTGGGAGCTTTCGAGCTGAAAATTCGAACAGTATCTTCTGATGGAAAGTGACCAAATGGATACGCCTGCAGGTCTGAAATGAGAAACAGTTTCGGATTCCTGGGAATATAATTATGTTTTGCATGACATGGATCTTAAAAAATCTAAGCGATAAAAGTAAACAACTCACAGGGTGTTGGAGTGAGGGCTGAAAAACAGCATTTCGACTTTAGTAAGATACTAACTCAGCGATGAGCTGTATTTGGTGTTCTGCATTTGTCCCTCGCAGCATGCGCATTTGTCCTTATTGCCAGAGCTTGCTGTGAGTGCAGTCTGGCCTCACAGGACAACCGGAAGCTCCCCCTTGAAGCAAACCCCTTCCCTCCAGGGTCGGGGGTGGAAATGTCCTGAAAACATGCGTATGGTGACACCTCGTATGTCCATTGCCCATTTCCTGGCGTACAGAAATGGTGGAGGCCAAGACATGGGACAGGCGGAGATCGTGGCCCTCTGCTGAGGCTCCGCAGGCGCGTTATAAACGACCTCTGGGACGAGCACACACACCTGCTTCCTTCTTGTGCCTCCCGCTCTGCCTCACTCAGAGGACGGCGGGTCCTTAACCGGTGGGGTCTATGCGTCGCTCCCCTTTCCAGCTCACGGGCCTAGGAAGTGCCTGGCAAAGGCTCAACATGTCATCGTTGAGTGGAATTGAATTCACAAAACATAATTTTAGAAACAGAGGCCTTCAGAGATCATCTAGGCCCGGAGCCTGATTTCACAGCGCAGGGGGTGAGGCGGTGATGTAATTTGCCCAAGATCCCACAGGCTGGTACCACCGCCACCAACCAGGGCTTTTGCTTCCCTGCCAGACCTTTCCCACTAGAAAAACGATGTTTCCCAGTTGGAAGTGGCCTTCGCATTCGTGAACCTGTCTTCCAGTTTTGTGCGTGTGTGTGTGTGTGTGTGTGTGTGTGTGTGTACTGGGTGACAACTAATTTCTTTCTGGTCATACTGTAAAAAAGAGAAAAACTGAAAGTCATTTCTCTAATGCTGTCATTTTATAGATGAAAAGGTCGAGGTCCAGAATCACGATGTCGTTGCCCAGGGTGACACAGCCGTGGGAGTGGCAGGCAGGGCCCACTCCTCATTCTCCAGGCCCAGCCTCTCCAGAGCACCAGGAACCCACCAAGGTGCCCACGGGCAGGTGACACTCAGTCACCCAGTCACACCCAACACAGTCCACAACGTCAGCCCCACCGGGGCAAAGACCTTGAGCCTGTGGCAGTGCTCAGCCCATACCAGGGGCTGGAAAGTATCTGTTGAGTGAAGGAAACACTATGGGTATTTTGAGGTGGACCACGTAGAGAACAGCTATAAAGTTACTGCATAGAAAACAACATACATTTTTATAGAACATTTACATCTAAATGAGTTTCGTCTTCCAAAGAATTCACCTTGTGAGGCTACATACATTTATTTCAATACGTTGCTACTGTACAAAATAGTTCTAAAAGCTCTCTTCTGGCCTTCCCTCCTGAGTTCATTAATAAGTCATAGAAAACCAAAGTCTCATTACTTCACAGTCACATTTTCTTTTTGACCTAAACACAATTTTCTCAGTTAGATCTCCCATCATCTTCATCATATTTTATTTATTCAAAGATGTTTATTAAATGACTTTTGCATGCCAGCCTCACTGACTTCGAGATTTAGTATCTAATCTTAATATATATGTGTATCTATGCAGTGAATATTTATTGAATGCCAGCCACTATGCTCATAAGCACTTCATATAAACTGGTTTGTTCAATCCCCACAACAACTTTTCATAGGTATGAAAATTGAAGCATGGAGAGGTTACACAGATGTCCCAAGACACACAGATGGGAAAAGATGGGTTTGAATCCAGGTCTGACCCCACAGCCCAATAGCTTAAATATTCTGACATTCGGCAAGTCAGAACATACTCTTTAACATGATTTTTAAGGACTACGTGGTATTCCATCCTACACATGAGCCATAATTTACCAAAGCGGTTTTCTCCTGCAGAACATTTAAATTATTTCCATTAAAAATATTTTAAGGAATTCTATGATGAATGTCACTTGATCTTTTCTTCAGAAAAAATACTCTAGACATAGAATTTCCAGGTCATATTTTTATTTTTTATTCATTTTTTTATTTTTGGGGGGATGGAGTCTTGCTCTGTCGCCTGGGCTAGAGTGCTGTGACGTCAGCCTAGCTCACAGCAACCTCAAACTCCTGGACTCAAGCGATTCTCCTGCCTCAGCCTCCTGAGTAGCTGGGACTACAGGCACTTGCTACCATGCCCGGCTAATTTTTTCTATTTTTAGTAGAGACGGGGTCTCAGTCTTGCTCAGGCTGGTCTCGACCTCCTGATCTCAATTGATCCTTCCACCTCGGCCTCCCAGAGTGCTAGGATTACAGGTGTGAGCCACCTGGCCTGGCCAAACATTTCTTTTTTTTTAATTCATATTCTTTTTTTGTGAATTGCCTTTTGTGCATTTTTCTACTGGGATGTATACCTTTTTCCTTCTGTTTTGCAAGGGCATTTTCTAAATTAAGGCTATCAATCCTTTGTCTGCCTTTCACACAGCTAACGTTTGTCTCTGTGGTTTGTCTTTTCATTTTTTCTTAAATTGAATTTAAGTTTTAAATTTTTATATAGGCAAATCTATACATCTTTTATAATTTTTTCTTTAGGTATTATGCTTAGAAAAACCTTTACCACTCAAGATTATATAAACACTTCCTATATTTTCTAGTTATTTTGTTTATAGTATTTGAAAAAATAGATTAGCTATTTGGAATTTACTTTGATGCATGCAATGGGAACTCCAGCTTAATTTTCCGAACAGAGACCAACTATTTCAACATTATTTCCTTGAATAATATTTTCCCTCCCTAATTTTAAATGCTACCCTTATCATGTGCAAAATACTTGTACATACTTGAGTCTATTTCAAGGTTTTATTTTACTGATCTGTCTATTCTGTGCCAAATCTCTCTGTTTTAATTACTATGGCTTTATAATAGGTTTTAATAACTATGCAAATATCCTCTCATATTTCTTTTTTTCCCCCAAAATTTATCGACTCACTTCTCCCAAAGTCTCTTTGATATTTTAATGGGCCCTACATACATTTATTAATTAGTTTGAGAAGAACTAACTTCTTTATAATGTTGAATTTTCTCATACAGAGATGTTTCTCATTTATTTATCTTCTTTCATGTACCTTGGTAAAATTTTGCTCTATCCTTCATGCAGATTTTACATACTTTTAAAAGTTTATTCCTGGGTGAAATATATATATATAAAAGTGGGCCAGGTGCAGTGGTTTATGCTTGTAATCCCAGCACTTTGGGAGGCAGAGGCAGGAGAATTGTTTGAGGCCAGGAGTTCAAGACTAGGCTGGGTAACATTGCAAGACCCCATCTCTAAAACAAAAAATTTAAAAATTAGACAGATGTGGTGGCTACTACAGATGTAGTCCCAGCTACTTGGGAGGCTAAGGTGGGAGGATCACTTGAGCCCAGGAGGTCAAGCTTACAGTGAGCTATGATTGCATTACTGAACTCTAGCCTGGGTGATGGAGGGAGACCATGTCTCAAAACAAAAACAAAAACACACACACACACACACACACACACACATACACAATACCCATATGTATATATATTTGCTATAATTGCTACTTGAATGGGATCTTTTTCTTCTCAATTTATTTTCATACTGATAATTGATAGTGAATATTCATTTAGTCATTCAATAAATACTTACTGTCTACTGTGTGCCAGGCCCTGTGCTAGACTATACTAGTTAGTACAAAACAGACAATACTACTAGTACAAAACAGACACAGTCTGTATATAGTATTGATAGATTCTAAAATATTGATTATCCTTGTATTTCTGGGACAGGACCTGCTTGGGTATGAACTATAATTATTTTAATATATTACACTAATGAATTAGGATGTGTGTTTTAAGACTCCATATAAATAGCCTAAGTGAGATCAGTCTGGTCTGGCTTGAGCTGTGTGTGTGTGTCTGGTTTCGGCAGAAGGGTTATATTAGCTTCATAAAATAAATTGGAAAACTTGCCGTTATTGCTATAGTTTACACAGCATTGGAATTAAGTGTCTCATTCTTATTCCTTAACAAGCACTTTAAAGTTCAAACTAGAAGACATGAACCGAGAAAAGGCCCCAGGTGCTCCGAATCAGACCTGGAAAGAACTTGCCGAAATGGGATAGAATGGGGATTTATACAACAGGACAGATGACGAGAAGTGTCTTTCTTGTTTTGGTCCTGCCCCCTCGTAGGGGAACGGTGGTCTCGTGTGTTCACTTCTTGCAAGGACTGACGTTGCCCGCAGGGAGGAGAAGTGTGCCCTCGTCTTAGAGCTTTGGTGTGACTGGGGGCTGCAGGATGAACTGATGCTACCAGGCGGGGGCTGACTGTGTACAAGGGAGTGGAAAACTCCAGTGACAGCAAGCCGGGGCGAAAAGCAGCATCTTTACTGCTCCCTTCCCGTAGAACCTGCAGATGTGAGACACCAACGAGAGTCCCATGTCTCCCACCTGTCTTCGTCGTCTGCGTCTTTCTGAATTTACACAACTGTGGCTAAGCGTGTCGGGCCAGGGCCATGTCTGCAGCGGCTACGACGGGGGTCGGGGGGGGCCAGCACGCGAGCTCAAGGCCCTGATTCTGGGATCTAATATAATACATCCCATAATGCTTTTGGGTATATCCCTGAATGTGTCTTTCGATTTTTAAATTTAAGAACCAGCCCTCTTACCTCCCCTAACTAAGAACCTCCACACACGTGGGGTTCCTGGATCTCTACTTGCAAATAGCTCGTGTATTAGTTTTCTGTTGCCGCGTAACAGATTGTCACACACTTAGCAGCTTAAAACGGCACCCATTTGTTATCTCGCATTTCTAGAGTTAGAAGTCGGTAGGCTTGTCAGGGTACTGTCCTTAGGGTCTTAACGTGCTGAAATGAAGGAGTCAGCAAGGCTCTTACTCACTGGAGGCTCTTGGGAAGAAACTGCTAACAAGCTCGTTCAGGCTGTTGGTCAAATTCAGTTCCTGGTGGCCGTTGGGCTGAGGTCCTGTTTCCTTTCCGTCAGCCGGGAGCTTCTCAGCGCCTTGAGGTTTCTTGTAAACCTTGTCACGTTGCCCCTTCATCTACAGAGCCAGCGATGGCACACCGAGTCCTCCTCAAGCTATGAATCTACCTCGTCTCTCCTGCCTTTTAAAGGCTCATAGGATCAGACTGGGCTCACCAGGTAATCTAGACCATCTCCTCATTTCAAGATCCGTCACCGTAATTACATCTGCGGTGTCCCTTTGCCGTGTTACATAACAACACTCACAGGTCGCAGGGATTAGAACATGGATATCTTTGTGGGACCTCAATGCTTATCAAAGCTTTTGTCTCTTTTCTATATAGGGTATTTTAGGATTATCTTTTCCCTTAAAGAGGAAGTAGAACACAGTTCCATCCTTTTGGAAAAAATAAACTGCCAGACACCATCATGCCCCAAATTCACACAGACATCATGCTTCCCTCTTGTGACCGTGGAGTTTGATTCTGGCATCGAACTCTGTAAAATTTATTTGGTGGATTTAAGACTTGAGACGGCCCAATGTTGACACACCGTTAGGTAGCACTTGATTAGAAGAAAGCTTGTTTCTTTCTGAAATTTCGCAAGGCAGCAATCCAACGAGATGGAAAGGAAATGCTGATGTAAAAGGGCAGAGTGGATCTACAACTGTTACATCACCATATAATAAAAAATAAAAAATTAAAAAAATACACAAAAGGGGCAGAGTGGGGAATGGTGTCCTTAGTGATAATGGGAAAGTCCTCAAAGGCAAAAACTGTCCAAGACTTGAAAGCAATTTGTGCATTCAAGTTAACTTTAGAGAACTTAATTATTACTTAGCAAACGTAAATAGAGTATTTAAAATTGTTTATACATGGTAGTTTAAAAAAATCATGGCGTTAAAAACTTCCAATATATATTTTGTTGGGTGTAGCATTTGTCTTGTGGTATAAATGAGCAAAGAGGTAGGAGAGGAGGTATATAAAAAAAAAGAAAAGAAAAAAACAAGCAAATATTCATTGAGCACTTACTACATGCAGGACAGGCATATAAGGAGCACCACTGTGTCCTTCTGCCTAACTCCGGCCAAGATTTTACTCTAATCTGTAATCCTCTGAAACAGCACTGTCCAACAGAAATGTCATATATGTAATTTTTCAATTGCTTTATTGAGATATAATTTACATAATATAAAGTTCACCTATATAAAGAGTATGATTCAATGGTATTTAGTGTAAGTTGTGTAATTATCACCATAATCTAATTTTAGAACTTTTTCATCATCCCAAAAGAAAGCTTACAGCCATTAGTAGTCACTTCCATTCTCCCCTACTCCCAGACCTAGGCGACCACTAATCTACTTTCTGTCTGTACAGATTTGCCCATTCTAGACTTTTTATATACACAGGATCATACAATATGTGGTCTTCCGTGATGACTTTTTCACTTAGCGTAACACTTTTGGGGTTCATTCATGTTGTAGCATGTATCAGGACTTGATTTTTTTAATGGCTAAATAATATTCCATTGTACGGTTATAGCACATTCCTTTATCCACTCATCACTTGATGGACATTTGAGTTGTTTCTGATTTTTGGCTATTACGATTAATGCCGCTACGGAGATTTATGCACAAGTGTGTTTTTTGTGTGTGGACATATACTTTTCTTTCTTTTGAGTAGATATGGAGAGGCGGAATTGCTGGGTTAGGTGGTAACTGCACATTTACCTTTCTGAGCAACCGCCCAACTGTTTGCCAAAGTGGCTGCCCCATTTTACAGTATCAACGTCTATGCAATTTTTAAAAGATTTATTGATATATGATTGACATACAATGAAATGCATGTACATACAGTATATGATTTGGTAAGTTTTGACATATGAATACACCTATAAAACCATCACCACAATTACTCCAAAGTTATCCATCACTCCAAAATTTTCCTCCTGCCCTTTGAAATCCATTCTTCCCATCTCTCCCTACTCTATCACTCCATTATTTCCAAGAATCCACTGATTCACTTTCTGTAACTATGGTTTATTTTGCATTTTCTAGAATTTTTCATAAATGATATCCTACAATATTTTTTTCCAGGCTTTATTATTTTAAGCATAATTATTTTAAGATTCATCTATGATGCTGAGTATATCAAAAATCCATTCCATTTTATTGATCAGTAATATCCCATTGCAGGCATGTACCACAAGTTGTTTACCCATTCACCAGTTGATGGATAATGGGGTTGTTTCCAATTTAGGGCTATTACAAATAAAGCTGCTCTGAACATTCATATACAAGTCTTTATATGGACATATACTTTCATTTTTCTTTATTAAATACCTGAGTGGAGATATTTTGATTATGTGATAACTATATATTAAACATTTAAAGAAATCTCCAAACTGCTTTCCAAAATGGTTGTACCATTATACATTCTCACCAGGATAGGATGCAAGTTTCAGTTCCTCTACATCCTTCCCAATACTTGGTATGATCAGTCTTTTAAATTTTATGGTTTCTGATAGGTGTGAAGAGGGAGCTCTCTGTGGTTTTAATTTGTACTTTGTGATGGTGAGCATCATTTCATGTGCTTATTTGGTGAAGTATTAATATGTGTTGAAATCTTCATCTATTTATAAAATTGGATTTTTCAAAAATTAAGTTTTGAGAATTTGTTATATATTCTTGCTACAAGTCCTTTATCAGATATCTACTTGGCAAAGATATTCTCCTAGTCTGTGGTTTACATTTTCATTTTCTTAACAGTGTCTTTTGAAGAGCAGATATTTTTTAATTTACATGAAGTTCAAATTATTGATTTGTCCTTTTTAGATTTGTGTTTTTAGTGTCATATCTAAACCTTTTTTTGCCTAATTGACCACAAAAATAATTTTCTCCTTTTTTTTTGGTAGAAGTTTTACAGTTTTAGATTTTATATTTCTATCTATGGTCCATTTTGAGATAATTTTTTACCTAATTGACCATGAAAATAATTTTCTCCTTTTTTTTGGTAGAAGTTTTATAGTTTTAGATTTTATATTTCTATCTATGGTCCATTTTGAGATAATTTTGTGTATATGAGATATACAAGATATGATTTGTGAGATAGGGGTTCAAGTATTTGTTGTTGTTTTGCATAGGACTATCCAACTGTTCTAGCACTGTTTGTTGAAAAACCATCCTTTCTCCACCAAATTGCTTTTGGACTTTAACAAACATCAGTTGCCACAGAATTGAAATATCAGAAATAAACCCATACATTTATGATCAAATGTTTTTCAACCAGGGTGCCAAGAAATAGCCTTTTCAATGAATAATATTGGAAAAACTGGATAATCACATACAAAAGAATGGAGTTGGAGCTGTATCTCACACTGTACACAAAAATGAACCCCAAATAACTCATAGATCTAAATTTAAGAGTTAAGACTATAAAGCACTTAAAAGAAAATGTGGAAGTAAATATTTGTGACCTTGGGTAGGTAAGGGTTTCTTAGATATGAGACCAAGAAAACAAGCGACAAAAGAAAAAAGATAAATTGGGCTACATCAAAATTAGAAACTTGTGCTACAAATGATACCATCAAGAAACAGAAAAGACAATTTATAGAATGAGAGAAAATATTTGTAGATCATATAAGAGAATTCCTTTCAGAATATATAAAAAATACTTGTAATGCAACAGTAAATAGACAAATAACTCAATAAAAATGAGCAAAGGATTTGAAAATACATTCATCTAAAGAAGTCATATAAATGGCCAATAGCACATGAAAAGATGCTCAACATCATTAGTCATTAAGGGAATGCAAATCAAAACCACAATGAGATATCTCTTTATATTCACTATGATGGCTATAATAATTTAAAAAACACAGAAAATAACAAATGTTGATGAGGATGTGGAGAAATTGGAAACCTGTACATTGTTGGTAGGAATGGAAAATGGTGCAGCCACTGTGGAAAACAGTTTGGTGGTTCCTCAAAAAGTTAAACATAAAATTACCAGATGACCCTTTAATTCCACTCCTGGCAATATACCCAAAAGAACTGAAAATGGACTCAAACAGGTATTTGTCAATGATCACTGTAGCATTATTCACAATAGCCCAAAGGTAGAAACAACTCAAGTGTCCATCCACTGATGAATGGATAAACAAAATGTGATATATACATACACTGGGAGAGTATTCATCCATAAAAAGGAATGACATTCTGAGATGTGCTATATACCATGCTTGAAAAATTTATGCTAAGTGAAATAACCCAGACCCCAAAAGACAAATACTATATAATTTCACTCATAAGAAATATCTATAATAGGCAAATTTATAGCAACAGAAAGTAGATAAGAGGTTATCAGGGGCTAGGAGTGAGGAGAGATGGGGAGTTATTGTTTAATGAGTACACTGTTTCTGCTTGGGGTATTGGAAAAGTTTTGGAAATAGATTGTGGTGATGGTGCAAAATATTGTGAATGCAATTAATGCCACTAAATTGTACACTTAAAATGATATATTTTATATGTATTTTACCAAAATTTTTTTTTTTTTTTTTTTTTTGAGACAGTCTCACTCTGTTGCCTGGAGTAGAGTGCCGTGGCGTCAGCCTAGCTCACAGCAACCTCAAACTCCTGGGCTCGAGCAATCCTACTGCCTCAGCCTCCCAAGTAGCTGGGACTATAGACATGCGCCACCATGCCCAGCTAATTTTTTTCTATATAGATTTTTAGTTGTCCAAATAATTTCTTTCTATTTTTAGTAGAGACGGGGTCTCGCTCTTGCTCAGGCTGGTCTCGAACTCCTGACCTTGAGCGATCCACCCACCTCGGCCTCCCAGAGTGCTAGGATTACAGGCGTGAGCCACCGCGCCCGGCCCCAAAATTTTTTAAAAAAACAACAATGAGATACCACTTCACATTCACTAGGATGGATATAATAAAAATGTCAAGCAATAATGAGTGTTGGCAAGGACGTGGAGAAATTGAAACTTTAATACACTTCTCATGGGAATGTAAAATTTTGGAGCTGTTTTGGAAAACAGTTTCGTAGTTTCTTCAAAAGTTAAACATATAGTTTACATACAATCCAGCAATTCCACTCCTACATATCTACCCAAGAGAAATGAAAACATATGCCCACATGAAAACTTGTTACAAATGTCTGAAGCAGCATTATTCATAATAGCCAAAAAGTGGGACTAACCCCAGTGTCCATCACCTGATAAATGAATAAAGAAAATGTGATATATCCTTACAATGGAATATTATTTGGTAACTAAAAGGAATAAAGTAATGATACATTCTCCAACACAGATGAACCCTGAAAAAATTATGCTACGGGAAAGAAGACAGTTACAGAAGACCAAATATTATATGCTTCCATTTATATAAAATGTCTCGAATAAGCAAACTGTAAATACAGAAAACAGATTAGTTGTTGCTTAGGGCTGAAAGAGAGGTAGTAGGGTAAATGGGGAGTTATTGCTAATAAGTACAGGATTTCTTTTTGGGTGGACAAAAATGTTCTATAGATTGTGATGATGGTTGTACAACCTGTGAATTTATTTAAAAAACTTGACTTGGGCTGGGTGCGGTGGCTCACACCTGTAATCATAACACTCTGGGAAGCCAAGGTGGGAGGATCGTTTGAGGTCAGGAGTTCAAGACCAGCTTGAGCAAGAGCAAGACTCTGTCTCTACAAAAAATGGGGAAAAAATTAGCCAGGCGTGGTGGCATGTGCCTGTAGGCCCAGCTACTTGGGAGGTTATGGCAGGAGGATCACTTGAGTCCAGGAGTTTGAGGTTGCAGGTTGCAGTGAGCTATGATGATGCCACTGCACTCTACCTGGGGTGACAGAGGAAGACTCTGTCAAAAGAAAAAAAAACAATAAAAAACTTGACTTGTACATTTTAAATGGGTGAATAGTATGGTTTGTAAATGATATCTCATAAAGCTATTTAATAATCACTTGTCCATATATATGTGGGTCTATTACTGAACTCTCTATTCTGTTCCATACACCAAGTGCCAGAAAGTCTATAGCTCCTACCCAAGGGACTGTCTCCTTAATGACTTTGCTCTTGGAGTTGATGGGGCTTTGCATTCCTGAGTGGCCTAGACCACAGAACAAAGATGTGGACATACAATGGGCCCACTCCCAGCAGCTATCTCACCAGGAACAGAGGGTGCAGCCTAAATGTGAGTATAAGCATTTGCCACAGATCCTCTCTCTGGCTTTGTGCAGAGAGAGTGGGAGAAAAATGCCCACACTCAGCTTCACTCTGAAGGCAGAAGGAAATGGAACACATATCCAACATCCCAACCTTTCCAGCTACATTTAGTAAGTCTAGCTTCTACCTTACTGGTCTTGGGGTATGGACAGGACATAGCACATCCTAATCTCCAGGGGGCCACCAAAAACAGAGACAGCAGTCTGGACAAATGCAAAGATTTCAGAGGCACCTTAAAATCTCTGGCCAGATGGATTGGTGAGATGCCTACACGTGGCTAGTCTGACAAGACAATTATCTTATCTAATGTACAGAAACCAACATGGAAAATCTGGGAAAATGAAGAAATAGGAGAATATATTCCAAATAAAAGAACAAGATAAATCTCCAGAATCCAACCCAAGTGAAGTAGAGATATGTGATTTATCTAACAGGGAATTCAAAATAATGGTCGCAAAGATGCTCACCAAGGTTAGGAGAGCAATGTAAGAACAAACTGAGAATTTCAATAAGGAGAGAGTATAAAAAAGTACCAAACAGAAATCATAGAGCTGAAGAATACTATAACTGCACTGAAAAATTCAATAGAGGGATTCAATAGCAGAGCAGATCAAGCAGAAGAAAGGATTAGTGAACTTGAAGACAGGTCACTGGAAATCATCCAATCTGAGGAGCGAA
Organism: Propithecus coquereli; assembly: GCF_000956105.1. Classification (NCBI taxonomy): domain Eukaryota; kingdom Metazoa; phylum Chordata; class Mammalia; order Primates; family Indriidae; genus Propithecus; species Propithecus coquereli. The sequence goes on from NW_012154174.1 coordinate 6,627,589, forward strand.
AACAGAAAAGAATTTAAAACAGTAAATGTAGTTTAAAAGACCTATGGGTACTGCAAAGTGCAAAACATATGCATTATTTGTGTACAAGAAGGAGAAGAGAAAGAGAGAAAAGAACAGAAAACACATTCAAAGAAATAATGGTAGAAAATTTCTCAAGCCTGGAAAAGAAGATAGAAATCCAGATTCAGGAAGCCCAAAGGACACCAAATAAGATGAATCCAAAGAGACCCACACTGAGAAACATCATAATCAAACTGTCAAAAGTTAAAGACAAAGAGAGAATATGGAAAGTAGCAAGGAAAAAGCAAATTATTACATACAAAGAAACCTCAATATAGTTTTCAGCAGAAACCTTACAGGCCAGAAGGGCATGGGATGACATATTCAAAATCCTAAAAGAAAAAGTCTTCCAACCAATAATACTATACCCAGTAATCTTGTCTTTCAAAAGTGGAGTGCTATAGACCTTCTCAGACAAACAAAAGCTGAAAGTTTATCATTTCTAGACCTACCTTACAAGAAATACCAAAGAGAGTTCTTTAAGCTGAAGGAAGAGGATACTAATTAATAACATTAAAACACATGAAAGTATAAATCTCACTGGTAAAAAAGTAAGCACATTGTCAAATGCAAAACATTTTAATATTGTACTTGTGGTGCATAAATCAATTATACCTCTAGTGTGAAGGTTAAAAAGCAAAATTATTAAAAACTGAAGCTACAATAATTAAGGGAAACAAATAATAAAAAAAATATGTAAATTATGACATCAAAAACATAAAACAATGAAGTGTTTTGTATATACAAAATTATGTTGTTATCAGCTTGAAATAGCCAGTTATCAGTATAAGATGTTTTAGGTAAGCCTCAGAGTAACCACAAAGCAAAAGCCCATGACAGATATATAAGAGAAAAAAAGAAAAAATCAAAAGCATACCCCATCACAGAGAGCCATCAAACCACAAAACAAGCAAACAATAATAGGAAACAAGGAACAAAAGATCTATAAAACAATCAGAAAACAATTAACAAAATGGCACTCGTAAGTCCTTACCTATCAATAATTGTGTTGAATATAAAGGGATTAAAATTTCTAATCAAAAGGCATAGAGAAGTTGAATGGATACAAAACAATACCTAACAATATGCTGCCTACAAGAGACTCACTTCACCTTAAAAGACACTCATAGACCAAGAGAGAAGGCATGGAAAAAGATATTCCATGCAAATGGAAACCAAAGAGAGCAGGGGTAGCTATATTTATTTTAGACAAAATAGACTTTAGGTCAAAAACTGTTAAAAAGGGACAAAGTAGGTCATTATATAGTGATAAAGGAGTTATCAAGAAGATATAATAATTGTAAACATATATACACCCAATATTGGAGCACCTAAATACGTAAAGCAAATATTAAGAGATCTGAAGGTAAAGGCCCTGTCTTCACCACAATGCAATGTATCAATGTAGCAAAACTGCACTTGTACCCCATGTATATATACAAATAAAAAAGAAGAGATATGAAGGTACACATAGACTGCAATACAATAATAGTAGGGGATTTCAGTAACTCACTTTCAACAATAGACAGATCATCCTGACAGAAAATGAATAAGAAAACACTGGACTTGAACTACACTTTAGACCAAATGAGCCTAACAGATGTATACAGAACATTCCACCCAACAGCAACAGAGTACACATTCTTCTCCAGTGCACATGGAACAGTTTCCTGGATAGATCATAATTTAAGCCACAAAACAATTCTTAACAAATTTAAGAAGACTGAAATCCTATCAAGTATTTTTTCTGACCACAATGGTATAAAACTAGAAATCAATAACAGAGGGAATCATGGCAAATTAACAAATATGTGGAAATTAAACAATATGCTCTTGAACAACTATTGTGTCAAAGAATAAACTAAAGGGGAAATTTAAAAATATCTTGAGACAAATGAAAATGAAAAGACAACATATCAAAACTTACACAATATAGCGAAAGCAGTTCTAAGAGGGAAGTTTATTTTATTTTATTTTATTTATTTATCGGTTGAGACAGAGTCTCACTCTGTTGCCTGGGCTAGAGTGCAGTGGCATCATCATAGCTCACTGCAACCTCAAACTCCTAGGCTCAAGCAATCCTCCTGTCTCAGCCTCCTGAGTAGCTGGGACTACAGGTGCATGTCACCACGCCCAACTAATTTTTGTATTTTCAGTAGAGATGGGTTCTCACCATGATACTCAGGCTGGTCTCAAACTCCTGGCCTCAAGTGATCCACCTGCCTCAGCTCCCCAAAGTGCTAGGATTGCAGGCATGAGCCACTGCTCCTGGCTTATTTTATTTATTTTATTTTATTACTTTCCTTTTTTAGAGACAAGTTCTCACTATGTCCCTTAGGTTAGAGTGCAGTGGTGTCATCATAGCTCACTGTAACCTCAAACTCCTGGGCTTAAACAATTCTCCTGCTTCAGCTTCCTGAGTATCTGGGACTACAGTTGTGTGCAACCATGCCTGGCTAATTTTTCCATTTTTAGTAAAGACGGGGTCTTGCTATGTTGCTCAGGCTGGCCAGATATCCATTTTCATTGCCATGGTGATTCTTTTTTTTTTGAGACAGAATCTCGCTTTGTTGCCCAGGCGAGAGTGAGTGCCATGGCGTCAGCCTAGCTCACAGCAACCTCAAACTCCTGGGCTCAAGTGATCCTCCTGCCTCAGCCTCCCGAGTAGCTGGGACTACAGGCATGCACCACCATGCCCGGCTCATTTTATATATATTTAGTTGTCCAGATCATTTCTTTCTATTTTTTAGTAGAGACGGGGTCTCGCTCTTGCTCAGGCTGGTCTCGAACTCCTGACCTTGAGCGATCCACCTGCCTCGGCCTCTTAGAGTGCTAGGATTACAGGCGTGAGCCACCGCGCCCGGCGCCATGGTGATTCTTTTTAAAACTATTTTATTTTTTATTGACAAATAATTGTGTATATTTATGGAGTATGATGTGATGTTTCAATATATGCATACATTGTGGAATAATCAAATCAGGCTAATTAGCATATCGATCACCTCAAATATTTATAATTTCTCTGTGGTGAAAACATTTAAAATCCTCTCTTTTAGCTGTTTTGAAATGTACATTATTATAACTATAGTCTCCATGCTATGTAATAGATCACCAGAATTTGTTCCTCCCATCTAAATAAAACTTTGTGTCCTTTAACCAACATTTCCTCTTTCCCAGTCCACAGCACCCCATCCCCCACCAGCCTCTGGTAACCACCATTTTACTCTCTATTTCTATGAGTTCAATTTTTTTACATTCTACATATAAGTGAGATCGTATTGTATTTTTCTCTCTGTGTGTGGCTTATTTTATTTAGCACAATGTCCTCTAGGTTCATCCACGTTGTCACAAATAACAGAATTTCCTGTTTTTTAAAGTACTATTCTATTCTATTGTGTATATATACCACATTTTTTAATCCCTTCATCCGCAGATGGGCACTTCAGTTGTTTCCGTATCTTAGCTATGAACAACCTAAGAACAATGCCGCAATGAACAGGAGAGTACAGACATCTCTTCAACGTAGTGATTTCAATTCTTTTGGGTATGCACCCAGAAGTGGGATTGCTGGATCATGTGGTAATTCTATTTTTAGTTTTTTGAGGAACCTCCATACTGCTTTCCAAAATGATTATACTAATTTACAATACTATCAACAGTGTACAAGAGTTCCATTTTCTCCACATCTTCATCAGCATTTATTATCTTTCATCTTTTTGATAACAGCCAATCTAACAGATGTGAGGTAATATCTCATTGTTTTAATATGCATTTCTCTGATGATTAGAGATGTCAAGAAAATTTTTTCATATATTTACGTTTCTTCTTTTGAGAAATGTGTATTTGAGCCCTTTGCCCATTTTTTAAATAGTATTATTTGTTTTCTTGTTGAGTAGTTTGAGTTCCTTGTATATTTTGGATATTAGCCCCTTATCCAACGTATGAGTTGCAAATATTTTCTCTTTATCTTTGGGTTGTCTTTTCACTCTATTAATTCTTTCCTTTACTGCACAGAAGCTTTTTGGTTTGATGGAATCCCATTTGTTTATTTCTGCTTTTGTTGCCGGTGCTTTTGGGGTCATATTCAAGAAATCATTGTCTAGACTGAGGTTTTTCCCTACGTTTTCTTCTAGTATTAAAGTTTTATAGTTTCAGGTTTTACAGTTAGGTCTTTAATTCCCTTTGAGTTGATTCTTGTATAAGGGCAAGGATCCATTTTCATTCTTCTGCACGTGTATATCCAGTTTCCCAACACCATTTATTGAAGAGACTGTCCTTTCCCCATTGTGCGTTCTTGGCACCTTTGTCAAAAATCCACTGACCATAGATGTCCATATTTCTGGGCGTTCTATCCTAGTCCATCGGTCATTGTGTCTTCTAGTACTAGTACTCTGTTGAACAGAAGTGGCTTATGCCTGTAATCCCAGCACTTTGGGAGGCAAGGTGGGAGAATCACTTGAGGCCAGGAGTTCTATGCCAGCCTGGGCACCACAGCGAGTCCCTGTCTCCATAGAAAATAAAAAAAATTAGCCAGACATGATGGTGCACACTTGTAGTCCCAGCTACTCAGAAGGCTGAGGTGGGAGAATCTCGAGTCCAGGAGTTCAAGGCTGCAGTGAGCCTAATCATGCCACTGCACTCCAGCCTGGGTGACCAGAGGGAGAACCTATCTCAAAAAACAAAAACAAAAACAAAAAACCTTCATCTTTTCACCACTGAGTATAATATTAGCTGTGGATTTGTTATATATGGCCTTAATTGTGTTGAGGAACATTCCTTCTATACCTAATTTGTTGAGAGTTTTTACTATGAAAGGATATTGAATTTTGTCAAATGCTTTCTCTGCACCTATTGAGATGATCATATGCTTTTTGTCCTTCATTCTATTAATATGGTAAATCACATTTATTGATTTGCTTATGTTGAATCAACCTTGCCTCCCAGGGATAAATCCCACTTGATTGTGGCAAATGATCCTTTTAATGTACTGTTTGGTTTTTTTGTTTTGTTTTGTTTGAGACAGAGTCTTGCTCTGCTGCCCAGGCTAGAGTGCCATGGCATCATCATAGCTCACAGCAACCTCAAACTCCTGGGCTCAAGTGATTCTCCTGCCTCAGCCTCCTGAGTAGCTGGGACTACAGGTGTGCACCATGACACCTGGCTAATTTTTCTATTTTTAGTAGAGATGGGGTCTCACTCTTGCTCAGGCTGGTCTTGAACTTCTGAGCTCAAGGGATCGTCCCGCCTTGGCCTCCCAGAGTGATAGGATTACAGGTGTGAGCTACCGCACCTGGCCCATTTAATGTACGGTTGAATACAATTTGCTGGTATTTTGTTGAGGATTTTGCATCTATGTTCATCAGTGATATTGGCTTGTAGTTTTCTCTTCTTGTAGTGTCTTTGTCTGACTTTGGTATAAGGGTAATGCTGGCCTTGTAAAATGAGTTTGGAAGTACAGGTGGCCCTGGGTTACTGTCAAGATATGTCCCTGAGAACGTCTTTAGGTCAGATATGCACATAACTCTGATCCCTGATGAACAGCACATACACAGTAATAATAATTCTGTAACAGCTCAGATGTGGTAATAACAGTGTAATAATAATAGTGTGATAATAATTCCCCTGTACTGTAGTAAGTTACAGAAGCTATTGTGCTCATTATTTTAATTCAAATAGAACACAAAAATGAACTCATACAAAAAGTTTAGATGGGAGACAGGAGAAATTTCAAAATAGAATATGAAAGGTTAACACTCACCTAACGTTGCAGCAATGCTAGGCTAATAGGAATGTTAGTTTATTTTGGTCTTCTAACCAAATCAGTAATAACCTTTCCATTTCAATAATTAATCCACTACGCTGCTTAGTAATAACTGATGCTTTCACAGGAGCACTGCCTTTCACATGTTCCAATATTCTCACTTTACCCTTTATAATTGTTCTGATAGTCGAGCGACTGAAGCCTGATGCTTTCCCAATGAATGATGGCGTCTGGCCTTTCTCCAAATGCTTAATTATTTCTACTTTAGTTTCCATTGTAATCCCCTTTCTCTTCTACAGGCTCACCTGGACTTGTAGTGGACTTTTGCTTTGGAGGCATGGCCACAAGGGTAAACACAGACTCACAAAATCGAATAAAAAAGTTAAGACAAAAGTGATGCTATGTGTAAGTGATCTTATAAACAATGAGACTAGCCACTAGCATAAAGATGCTGCACCAACGAACTGTTTTTGCCATGCGGATTTGTTTACATGCATATTAGAAACTAGTTCCTGAATTATTAATTTAATCGTGTAATTATAAATTGTCCTTATGGGGAGCCTTGGGAGCCTGTTCATAAGTATGGATTCCATAAGTCAGGTCATCCATAACCTGGGGGCTGCCTGTATTCCCTCCTCTTCAATTTTTTGGAAGAGTTTGAGAAGGATTGGTATTACTTCTTCTTTAAATGTTTAGTAGAATTCAACCATGAAGTCATCTTGTCCTGGGCTTTTCTTTGATGGGAGATTTTAATTCAATCTCCTTACTCATTATTGATCTATTCAGATTTCCAGTTTCTTCATGATTCAGTTTTGGTAGGTTATGTTTCCAGGAATGTATTCATTTCTTCTAGGTTGTCCAATTTTTTGGTGTATAATTGTTCATCATGACTCTTATGATCCTTTGTATTTCTGTTATCAGAAATATGTCTCCTCTTCCATTTCCGATTTTGTTATTTGAATCTTCTTTTTCCTTAGTCTAGCTAAGGGTTTGTCAATTTTGTTTAGCTTTTCAAAAAACCCAAGAGTTTGAGGCCACAGTGAGCTATGATCTTGCCATATTTAAAAAAATATGGATATCATTTATTGAAAAGATTTTCCTTTCCCCACTGGGTTGCTCTGGCATCTTTGTAAAATATCAAACTATTTTATATTTAATTTTCTTACAGACAGTCCTCAGCTTATGATGGTTCAATTTAGGAGTTTTTGACTTTATGATGGTGTGAAAGCCATATGCATTCAGTATGCTCCCAACTTAGAATGGGGTTATACCAGATAAGCCCATTGTAAGTTGAAAATACCAAATTCTAGGTTGAAAATGCACATTTGACTTACAGTATTTTTTTTTTTTTTTTTTTTTTTTGAGACAGAGTCTCACTCTTTTGCCCAAGCTAGAGTGAGTGCCATGGCGTCAGCCTAGCTCACAGCAACCTCAAACTCCTGGGCTCAAGCAATCCTACTGCCTCAGCCTCCCGAGTAGCTGGGATTACAGGCATGCGCCACTATGCCCGGCTAATTTTTTTCTATATTTTTAGTCGTCCGATTAATTTCTTTCTATTTTTAGTAGAGACGGGGTCTCGCTCTTGCTCAGGCTGGTTTCGAACTCCTGAGCTCAAACAATCCTCCCGTCTCGGCCTCCCAGAGTGCTAGGATTACAGGCGTGAGCCACCGCGCCCGGCCCAACTTAACAGCATTTTCAATTTACAATGGGTTTAATGGGATGTAACACCATTATAAGCTGAGGAGCACCTGTATTTATAAAATGTTTTCACTTACACATTCTCTTACCATTCTCTCACTGGGGATAGGTGGGCGTATTTTCCTTATTTTACAGTTGAGAAAACCAAGCCTCAGAGCAGTTCAAGAACTTGTCCAGAAACTTGAACCTAGAACTATCACTGAATCATAAAGAATTGTTTACATATTAAGCCTGTTTTATTCAGTGGAAATATTAAATAGACATGTTTTCTGAGAGTGATGGAATAACAGAAATGAGTCAGTGCATATTTTTATATTTTAACACTAATGGTATTTTTAGACTGTCGGCCCAACTCATGCTTCCTTTATAGCCTTGTATATTGTCTAAAACTATCTTTATATTATGTATCTCCATGTTTTGAAAGGGTAAAAAATATACTTGCTTTACAAAACTGGGTAAAAATAATAGCTTTTAGCCGAGGTTGCTTGGACTTTGTAAGACAGAGAATGTATTTCCCACACTCTGATCTAAAAAGTAAGTCTTACCCTTCTTTGATTCTTCCAGAAAGATAAAGCAGTACTTAAAGGTAGATGTAAGAAATAGAAGAAAACACAATAACCTCTCTTGCTCTTTTTTCCTTCTTTCCTACTCTTCTATATCAATATTCTGGAATGTAGTCACCAAATGCTTAGTATCACTTTTATTATCACTCCATAGCAGCAGTTTTCTGGTGAGCTTGATCACTTGCTGAGACTAGGCTGACCTCAAGGTTCTAACTCTCCGGATCAGCGAGGCCCAGCTCTTAGGTATCAGTTTCCTGTGCCTACCTCACTTGCTCAGCCGTGACATACAAATGAACGGCCCGGCCTTTCTGGCTCACTCCTCAGGTAAGAGCCTCCTTCCCTCTCGTACAGGGAGGCAACCTTGTTAAAATCACCAGTCCACACTAGAACTATACTTTAGGGATGTCACAACTGCAGCATTTATACCTTGTGAATTATATAGAATTAAAGGGTGATACTCCTATTTGGAGCCATGCTAGGGTCAGAACCCAAGTGTTCTTGACAAGTTCATTATTCTTCTCCCATACTGTGTGTCCTCCCTCAAATGCCTGTTAAACCAAGATGCTATAGAATTCCCCATTGCAAGATGGAAAAATTTAGTCCACAGAGAGGAATGCCTAACAGCTTAGAGGCAGGTTTCCTGAGCTCTAGTCTGCTAGACTAGTCATTACTGTTCATTTTGTCCTTTACCAAAATAAAGTACTAAAAGTATGCCATTACTGAAGGGCAAAAGACATATCTCAAGCACTATTTTTTATTACAAGTAAGTTACATGTAATCTATATGCATGTTAAGTACTACCAAATAGCATGCTTTGGAAGCTCCTACAAATAGCGATTGTCAGAAAGGTCTATCTGGTGACTAGTGCTCCATCAACAGTCTTCGGGTAAGAGATTTTCTCATCAAAAAAAGAATAAAGGTTTGTCAGTATTCTTCCTACTTACCTAAGAGGAAGGCATTCTGTAGTAGTTTTAATGTGATAAAGATACCCTACAGCTCAAACTAACTGCTCTTCAGGGACAAAGACTCACACTTCCTGGTTTTAAAACGTACTACAAAGCTCCAGTAATCAAGACAGTCTGGACTGGCATAAGGATAGATATATAGACAAATGGAATGGAATTGCAAGTCCAGAAAGAAAACCTTACATTTATCGTTGTCTTAGTCCATTTAGTGTTGCTATAGCAGAATAGCTGAGGCTGAGTAATGTATAAAGAAAAGAGGTTTATTTAGCTTACAGTTCTGCAGGCTGGGAAGCTCAAGGGAATGGCCCTGGCTTCTAGTGAGGGCTTTCGTGCTGTGTTGTAACACAGAGAAGGTAAAAGGGGAAGCAGATATGTGCCTAGAGGCAAAACCCCAGGGCTTCCTGGTTTTATAACAACCCACTCTCATGAGAGCTAATCTAGTCTCACCAGAGCAAGAACTCAATCTCTATCCCAAGAATGACACCGATGCTATTTATGAGGGATCTGCCCCACTTCCTACTAGGCCCCACCTCCCAACACCACCACATTGGGGACCAAATGTCAACATGCATTTTTGTGGGGATAAAGAAGTCATATTCAAACCATAGCAATGATGAATGTAACTGACCTTAATTTTTGACAATTCAATAATGGAGAAAATCGTCTTTTAGATAAGGTGCTAGGACAACTGGATATCCACATGTGAGAGAATTTAGACTCTTATATACAAAAATAAACTAAAAATGGGTCAAAGTCAAATACTTAAATGTAAGAGCAAAAACTATAAAACTGTTGGAAGAGAATATAGGCATCAATCTGTGTGACCTTGCATTAGGCAGAGGTTTCTTAGATATCAAATCAAAAGCACAAGTGACAAAAGAAAAAATAAATTGGACTGCATCAAAATTAAAATTCTGCTTCAAAGGGCACTATCAAGAAAGCAAAACACAATGGACAGGATGGAAGAAAATATTTGTAAATCATATACCTGATAATGGACTTGTATCCAGAATATATAAAGAACGCTTACAATTTGACAATAAAAAGACAAATCACTCAATTGAAAAATAAGCAAAGGATCTGAATAGACATTTCTCCAAAGAAAATATATAAATGGCTAATAAGCACATGAAAAGATGCTCAACATCGTTAGTCATTAGGGAAATGCAAACCAAAAACCATAATGAGATATCACTTCATAACCATCAAGATGGCTATAATCAAACAGATAATAGCAAGTGTTGGCAAGGATGTGAAAAAATATTGCTGGTAAGAATGCAAAATGGTGCAGCCCCTTTGGAAAAATGTTTAGTAGTTTCTCAAAAAGTAAAACATAGGGTTACCGTATGACCTAGCAATTCCATTCCTAGATATATACTGAGAAAAAAAAACATATGTACACAACAAACTTGCAGGCAAATGTTCACAGCAGCATTAGTCACAATAGTTAAAAAGTGGAAACAATACAAATGTCCATCAACTGATGAATGGATAAACATAATGTGATATAGCCATACAATGGAATATTATTTAGCAATAAAAAGAAATGAAGTTCTGATACATGCTAAAGGTGGATGAACCTTGAAAGCATCATGCTAAGTGAAAGAAGCTGGTCACAAATGGAAAACATAGGCTGGGTGAGGTGGCTCACGCCTATAATCCTAGCACTTTGGGAGGCTGAGCTAGGAGGATAGCTTGAGGCCAGGAGTTTGAGACCAGCCTGAGCACCATAGTGATACTCTATCTCTACAAAACAATAGAAAAATGAGCCAGGCGTGGTGGTGCATGTCTGTAGTCCCAACTACTTGAGAGGCAGGAGGATTGCTTGAACCCAGGAGTTTGAGGTTGCAGTAAGCTATGATGATGTCACACTGCACTCTAGCCCAGGCAACAGAGGAATATCTTGTCTCAAAAAAACAAAACAAAAAAAAGCACAAACATTATATGATTCCATTATTATGAATGTCCAGAATAGGCAAATCTATAAAGACAGAAAATAGAGCAGTAGCTGTCAGGAAGAAAGGTGAATTGGAAGGTACAGGGTTTCTTTTTGGGGTGATGAAAATGTTCCTGATTTAGATCATGATGATGGTTGCAAAGTTTTGTGAATACACTAAAAACTAATGAATCGTATGCTTTAAAATGGTAAATTTTATGGTGATTTATATTTGAAAAAAAAAAAAGACAAGAAAGCATAAGAGACCTTAAAGTTTACCTAATATAAAACAAAACAAACAAAAAAAATCAAACCTTTTTCTATGATTTGAATTCAATTTTTTAAAAAATTTCAGAATATTGTGGGGGTACAAACATTTTGGTTATATGAATTACTTTCGTACAGTTTGAATCAAAGTTATGTGTGTCCATCACCCAGACAGTGTGCATTGTACCTGTTAGGTGTGAATTTACCCATCTGCTCCTCCCCTTTTCCTGAATTTAGTTTTATAAATGTTATCTTTTTTCTTTCAACAATAATCATAATGATAAAAATAGCGGCTACTTATTAAACACTCACAAGACACTGTACCAACTATTTTATACTTGGTATTCTCTCCCAAATCATCTCAATGACCTTGTACATAGAGGTTATTATCCCATTTTACAGAAAGAAAACTGAGGCTTAAAGATTTGCCCAAGGTCATATAAGGTAACTAAATCTGACTCCAGAGGTTCTCTTATACCATTTTATCTTCCTTAAAAGAATGTTTTATTGGTCTCCAATACTAAGTGATTTTTCAATGTATTATGTTGTTCTTCCTAATTCCATCAGCAAATTAGACATAATTTCAGGGCTCAGTATTAAATAATGATCTTTCCTCCTTAGTTTGTTGATCACAGGAAAAGACAGAAAAAATTCCCACATGATAAGTTTTCATTTGTGTCAAATTACAGAGTTCCATAAGTACAAGATTATGATTTGAATATTGTAATATAACTTAAAATTTGGCACATTATTTAATTATTCAAAGTTTATTACATGTTTGAGTGCACACTGAAGAGATTATTTGGCAAGATAAATATTTCTGTACCTATTTTGACTATTTATCACGTATATATCTTGTATATTTATATATGTATGTACATGTTTTATGTACACACACATACTCCTAAATTAAATATATTTGTATAAAAAGCTTAAGATTGATGTGTTCAGATTAATTCATTTAAAAAACCTATTATATTAAATTGCATCTGCATTCAAAGCAGAAATGTAAAAAAGACTAAACAATTTACTAAATACACATGAATTTACAAAGTGATTGAAAATGAAATAAAAATTTCTATTGAAATGTTATATTCTTGTTTAATGGACATTTAAGTGGCAATATCAAACTATGGAAATAAACATCATGTTTAGGTTGTTGAGATAATAAAGATTCCAAGAGCATTACTGTACCCTCTAGATTAAGATTGAACATTATTGTAGTAGGAAAAGTTGGCAGATAATTTTCTTCTTTATTAATATGGGAATTCTGAGGAAGCAATCAGGGGGCTGTGTCTGTCTCCTGGGCTTGGGTCTTCTGCTGTTCCATCAGTGGAAGTCTGGTTTCTCAGGAAAGGTGCAGCCAGTCCGTCTAATTATGACACTTGCTGCATAGTGGCCAGCACGGATGCATTCGGTCAGAGGCTTTTCAGAGACCAGTTGAGACAGAAAACCTAGAACACGCAAAAAAGAACATGAATATTTTGTGACAGCATGAGAAATGTCATATTTGCTCACACTAAAATATGGTCTAAGCACCTACCTCTTTCTTCAGCCTTGAGAGTAAGTGATAAGTCTCAAGCATGAGGTCTTTCCCAAACTTCATGAGCTTCCCCTCGTATTTTTTCTAAAGAGCTCAGGTTGGGACATGCCAATTTGCCATCAAGTCAATCTCGTCTTTCTAAGCCTAGATATCATGCTTTCCTTTCACTTTGAGATGAAAAGTTTATAAGAAAGAAATACTCGCCAAATAATATTACTTTGGGTCTTCACAGCTGAGAATTTATTAGTTATCCTTCTTCCCTTCCCTCTAGATTCCTTCTGTGTTATTGTTATTCCTAGCTATTGGGACAAAATTCTATTATCTAGATGTCTCCCCAAATACAATTGTGGGAGATGAAAAGTTATAAAGGACTTTACATCTCCCTTTCATTCCCAGAAGTAACGGTGAAATAATTTCTGTGGTTAAGCACGATGGACCAGCTTGACATTAAAATAAATTATGCTAAGGTAAAACAAAAAAATAGTGTTGAGGACTTCTGCTTCTGATCAAGATGGAATAAAAGGGACCAGACTTATTTTTCTTTCAGCAACAACAAAAACAAGATAAAATATATGAAACAAAGTTTTTCAAATATTGTACATCAGCCACAAGAGATTCATGAAAGAGGGGAAACAAATGAGGTAAAACATAAAATTGCTCTAGCGTACTACCTAGAGAGAGTTACCAGGCCACAACACAAGGAAGGACAACCTAGGCAGATCCTTAACAGTACCACTGAGTTGAGAAGATGGGATTGGGAGTATAAATAGGCCCAAATTAACAAATCTCTAGGCATACTGAGAGAGAGAGAGAGAGAGAGAGAGAGAGAGAGAGAGAGAGAGAGAGAGAGAGAAGACACAAATTATCAATATTAGGAATGACAGGAGTGGGTGATATCACAATAGAATCTACATATATTAAAAGGTTAATTAGGAAACATCAATAACATAAGCCAATAGATTGGCAAGTTAGAGGAACAGGACAAATTCCTTGAAAGTCACAAACTATCAAAGCTTACTCAGGAAGAAACAGATAACTTGAAGAGCACGGTATATCTATCAAATATATTGATTTTGCAGCTAAAAAGTTTCCCATATAGGAAGTCCCAGGTCTAGATGGTATCACTGGTGAATTCTACAAAATATTTAAGGAAGAAATTAATACCAATGCTATACAAACATCTCAGAAAACTGAAAAGAAGGGAATACTTCCCAATTCGTTCTTTGAGGCTAGCATTACTCTGACATCAAAACCAGAAAAGAAAACTACAGACCAATATTCCTCATGAATATAGATACAAACATTCTAAAGAAAATTTTAGCAAATCAAATCCAACAATATATTTTACAAGATAATAAGTCATGATAAACTGGGGTTTATTCTAGAAATGCAAGGTTGGTCTAACATTTAAAAAATCAATGTAATTTACCAGATTAACTAAAAAAGTCATAAGATCATCTTAATAGATGCAGAAAAAGCATTTGACAAAATCCAACATCCATTCCTAATAAAAACTTTCCGCAAACTAGGAATAGAGGGGAAATTTCTCGATTTAATACAGGGCACTTAGGAAAAACTCATTGCTAATATCATTCTTAAGGTGAATGATGGAATGTTTTCCTCTTAGCATAAAGAACAAGGCAAGAGTGTTTGCGCTGAAACACCATACTGGAGACTCTAGCCAATGCAATAGGGCAAACAAAAGAAATAAAAGGCATCAAGATGGAAAAGGAAGTAAAACTGTCACTGTTTCACATGGCATGATTGTCAACATCTGTGGTTCTCAACAGGCAGCTCTGCCCTTTCATAGGACATTTGGCAACGTCTGGAGATATTTTGGTTGTCACAACCAGGGCAGAGGATGCTACTTGCATTTAGTGGGTAGAGGCCAGGGACGCTGCTAAACATTGTACAATGTCCATAACGTCAAGGTTGAGAAATCCCAGTCTATGTAGAAAATCCTACGGAATCTAGAAAAGAGTTACTAGAACTACTAAGTGAGTTTAGCAAAGTTCCACAATACAAAAATCAATTGAATATCTACACTAGTAATGTGTATATGTGTTGCAATTGTATATACTAGCAAATAACTAGTAGAAATATTAAAAATATTTAACCACAGCATTAAATATGTGAAATGCCTAGGAATAAATCTGATGAAAGTTATGTAAGACCTGCACACTGAAAATGACAAAACAATGCTGAGAGATATAAAAGAAACCTAAATCAATGGAGACATATGAAGTGTGCATAGGTCAGAAGATTCAATATTCTTATCAGCTCTGCAGAAATTTTTATATTGATTCAGTGGAATACCAATCAAAATTCTAGCAGGCATTTCTTCTAGAAACTGACAAGCTGCTTCTAAAATTTGTATGAGAATGCAAAGATTAGCTAAAATACAAACTTTGAAAAAGAACGAAGCCAGAGGATTTATATTACCTGATTTCAAAACTTATTATAGAATGACAATAATCAAGACACTATAGCATTAGCATATAAAAATAGACAAATAGATTAATGGAACTGAATAGAGTCCAGAAATAAACCTACCTCTATGTGGCCAATTGATTTTTGACCAAACTTCCCAAGCAATTCAATGGAGAAAGGATACTCTTTCTAACAAATTATATTATTAATAGAAAAAATGGATGCCATATATGAGGAAAAGAAACAAACACTTCAATCTTTACCTTATATCATCTACAAAAATTCACTTGAAATGAATCATAGACCTAAATGTAAGAGATAAAACTATAAAACTCTGAGAAGAAAACATAGGAGAAAATCTTAGTGATCTTGAGTTTGCTAAGATCACTAAGACATAAAAAGTACAAACTTTTGGCTGGGCACGGTGGCTCACGCCTGTAATCCTAGCACTCGGAGGATTGCTTGAGCTCGGGAGTTTGAGACCAGCCTCAGCGAGAGTGAGACCCCGTCTCTACTAAAAATAGAAAAATTAGCTGGGCATCGTGGCATGCATCCACAGTCCCAGTTACTTGGGAAACTGAGGCCGGAGGATCCCTTGAGCACAAGAGTTTGAGGTTGTAGTGAGGTACATTGATGCCACTGTACTGGGGTGACAGAGTGAGATTCTTATCTCCAAAAGAAAAAAAACAGTACAAACTTTTATAGAAGAAAAAATAATTTAGACTTTGTTAAAATTAAACATTTTTGTACTTCAATAACAAGAAAAAACTCAATAAAAAATGGGCAAAAGTATTCAATATTTCAGCAAGAAGAAGATGCAAAATAGCACATGAAAAGATGTTTAACATCACTACTCATTAAAGAAATGCAAATTGAAATCACAATTAGATACCACCACACACCCATCAGAGTGGCTAAAATTTGAAAGACTGACCATAACAAGTGTTGGCAAGGGTATGGATGAACTGGAACTCTCATACACTGATTGTGGGAATGTAAAATGATAAGACCACTTTGGAAAACCATTTGTCAGTGCCTTAAAAAGCTAAAACATACATTTACCATATGACCTGTTCTATTTCTAGGTATTTACCCAAGGTAATAAAAGCATATACCCACACAAAGACTTGTAAATAAATGTTCACAGCAGCTTTACTTGTAACAGCCCCAAATTGGAGACAATCCAAATGGGGATGAGGTGGCAGGAAGGTGGGATTACAAAAGGCCATGGGAGTGGCGATATGTCTATAGTGATGGTTTCATGAGTGCATGCCTGTGTCCAAATTTATAAAATTGTACACTTTAAATATGTATAGTTTATTGTATGTCAATTATACTGCAATAAAACTGTAAAAAAAGTAAAAAGAAAAAAAGTATAGTTGTAAGTAAGATAGGTCAAGAGTAGAAGAATCTGGGCTACTTTCTCCTTAGGGGAAACTTGAGCTGCTGCAGGGGTACTCAGATACTCAGAACAGATGATAATGAGAAACTGTTCTGTAGCCAGACTTCTGGGCCTTCCCCTAGGCCCTGGGCAGCCTGAGGGGGATGAAGGTTAATTGAGAAGCTGTGGTATAATAACCTGCAGAGAGCATTATAAGAGATTTATGTCCTTCCTCTTCTACCATTCTGACCACACAGGCTTTTCCCAGCCAGATTTGGGGAATGCTCTGTATTAGATGAAATAAATAAGTATTCCCAACCAAAGAATAAAATTAGTATGGTTACTAGGATGATATATTTTGAAGACATTTGCTTAGACTGTGAAATCACTCTCTCAAGAGGTTTAGTAAGAGTATTTTATCACTGAGCTTTCAGGTAACAGTCAGAGGTCAATATTAACTTTCTGCCAAACCATGAGACTAAAATGCTCAGTCTACACAGTGAATGGAGCAGATGCCAAATTCAGAGTCAGATCAGCTTACAATGGAAACGCGTCTACTAGACGCCTTATAAGCAACATCTGTTTTTCTCATTTCTCCTGGTATGATCTTCGTGAGAAAAAGAAAAGCTTATGTTTATGAAATATTTTTGTGAAGCAAAAGTACTAGTATCCTTTTTCTAAGAGAAGAGCTAGTTGATGAATGAAGTGAAGTACTCTGAAGAATCTTTTGCTTTGACAAGTAGAAAACCTGGATGCTGAAAAAAGCCAAGACATTTGCCCAAGGTGAATATCAGTTTTTCAACAATTGATTTTTAAAAACCAACTAAGCTGAAACACAGACATTACATAATCAATTATAAGCAGAACCTTCAAAAAGCTGATGTGGGTCTTAAAGGTTGTAT
The DNA here is from genome assembly GCF_000956105.1 of Propithecus coquereli. NCBI lineage: Eukaryota > Metazoa > Chordata > Mammalia > Primates > Indriidae > Propithecus > Propithecus coquereli. The sequence goes on from NW_012154174.1 coordinate 6,645,095, forward strand.
AAAATTATTTAAAAAAACAAAGGGAGCTCATATTTAAAGAACTGTAGTGAATCCTTTTATAATGAATAAGCATTCCCAAGATACTATTTATTGTGTAAAATATACATAAAATTTACTCTTTTAACAATTTTCAAATGCACAATTTGGTGACAGTAAGCACATTCACAATGTTGTGCAATTATCATCTTGATCTATTTTCAAAACTTTTGCAACACCCCAGCAGAAACTCTGCACCCTTTAAACAGTAACTCCCCATCGCTCTTCGCCTCTAGCCCCCGGTAACTGCTATGCCGCCTTTTTGTCTCCATGAATTTGCCTATTCTAGGTACCTCATGTAAGTGAGATCATACAATATTTGTCCTTTGTGTCTGACTTATTTCACTTAGCATAATGTTTCCCAGTATAATTTTAAGCTTACATTTTCAATTATTAGCCTGCCTAAAGTATATTTTATTTGGAAAGAATTTCAAATTCACACAAAAGTTGCAGGAATAAAAATAGTACAAAAAGCACCTGTATATCCTTTACCTAGATGCACAGTATTGTTAACATTTTGCTCCATTTGCATGTACTCTTTTCTCTTTTGTCTTTTTTTTTTTTTTTTTTTTTGAGACAGAGTCTGGCTCTGTTGCCCAGGCTAGAGTGCCATGGTGTCAGTCTAGCTCATAGCAACCTCAAACTCCTGGGCTCAAGCCATCCTCCTGCCTCAGCCTCCTGACTAGTTTGGACTATACGTATGCGCCACCATGCCCGGCTTATTTTTTTCTATATATTTTTAGTTGCTTGGCTAATTTCTTTCTATTTTTTAGTAGAGATGGGGTCTTGCTCTTGCTCTGGCTGGTCTCGAACTCCTGACCTTGAGCGATCCATCCGCCTCGGTCTCCCAGAGTGCTAGGATTACAGGCGTGAGCCACCACGCCCGGCCACTCTTCTGTCTTTATACAATTTTATTTCCCTGGACTATTTGAGAGCAAGTTACATTTATCATGGCTTTTTACCTCTAAATACTTCAGTGTATCTTTCCTGAGAATACAGATATTCTCTTACATAACCACGGTCCAGTTATCAACTTCGGTAACACCGTTATAATACTGCTATCTAATTTACTGTCCATATTCCAATTTTGTCAATTACTGAATAATGTGCTTCATAGAAATTTTCCTCTCCAAGACAGAATCTAGTTTAGGATTTAACTGTTATATCATTTTGGTCTTCTTTAATCTGGAACATTTCCTCAGTCTTTCTGTGACTTTTGTGACATGGACATTTTTGAAAATACAGTTGTCTCCTACCCACTTTTTAATAGAGTGATTCTCATTTTGGATTTGCCTGATGTTTCCTCATGATTAAATTCAGACTACACATTTCCGGGCAGAGTATTACATAAATTATGTTGTATCCTTCTCAGGGTATCACATTTAGAGGCACATCATGTCCATCTGCTGTTTACTGGTGGTATTAATTTTGATCACGTGATCAAGATGTCCTATTTCTCCATTGTATAGTAACTATTTTTTCTTTGCATCTAACAAGCAGTTTGTGGGCAATTTAAGACCATGCAAGTATTCTGCTCCTCATCAAAAGTCCCCACCCGTCTCTCCTAGATTTAGTATCCACTCACGACGCTTAACTGAAGCAGTTCACACTGTGATGATTTTCCAACTCCAGCACACCTTTCACGTTTACCAGTCAGCCCTTGCCATTCCACCACAAACAAGAGCTCACCCCTTCTCTTATTATTTTTAGATGTATTTATTATCAATAAGGATGCACAGATTCTTTTTTTAAATTAATGGTTTATAATTCCTTCGGCCCTTAATTAATATGATGCTTAAAATGTCATAGTTTTTGCCAGTGGGATCCCCTTCAGGCTGGTGGCTCCTGTGTCCTCGGACGTGCCTTCACATTATTTTTGATCACTTCTTTAGGTCCTAGGCTCAGCTATGCCCTGGAATCAGCCATTTCTCTGAGGATAGCTGGTTCCTTTTAGCATGGAAGGTATTAGACCAAGATCTGGGTGGTAGGTGTATTCTGTGCTTCTGGACCCTATCGATGAACAGAGGTGGGAAGCATGCACGTGTACATACTCTCTCTCACACACACACACACACACACACACACACACACATCCATAAATGCACACAGACCTATTTTAGAAACTGAGTTGAAGCCAATACTTCCATTTCCAATGCATCCCCACAGGGTTCTTGCCTTTCCCCATTCCATTATTTGTATGTTCCTTCTTCTACAGTGAGAACCCTGGCTTCCAACAATATCAACATGTTTATTTATTCACTCAGTTTTGTAATACATCTAAACTGGTTTCAGAATCGCTTTACCTCTAACGCTACAAAAAAAATCCAGTAAGAGTTTAGGGCTGGTTTGCTGTTCTCCATGTAGTCAAATACTGTGTTCAGTACGTTACTTAGATTAGTTCTCTTTTTTACCCTCCTTCGCGGACCTCATTTTGCTTAGGAAAAGATTGGGAAAAGAGCTGGGTGCAATTGTTTCAGTTTGCTTTAAGTATTAGTCCCCCTCCCTGCATTCTACCCTATGATTTAATGTTATTTTTAAAAACATGTACAACATTAACATGTTTCTAAAGGTAAAAACGCTATGAAAGGTATACTCAGAGAAATGTCACTTTCTTTGCCCTATGCCTCCTTTCCCATCCCTTGTAGGTAACCAGTCTCGCTGTCTTCTGGTGTATCCTCCTGTATTCTTTTCATGGAGGTGAGCAGATACATGTATATTTTCTTATTTCCTCTTCTTTTTTTCCCTACACAAAAGGAGGTAGCTCTCTTGCCCTTTGTTTTTTTCACTCAAAAATATCTCCTGGAAATCATTCCACATTAATTCATAGCGATCTTCCTCATTCTTCCGCAGGTTTACAGCTGCATAGTACTACCTCCGAGTGTAGATACACCATAGTTTACTCAATCCATCTCCTGTGTGGACATTCATATAGTTTCCAGTGTCTTGCAGTTACAAATAATGCTGCAACGAGTATCTTTTGTATATGTATTTTTGTGTTGTTAGGAGCGTATCTTCAGGATAAACTCTAGAAGGTGTGGAAGGGTAAATGTATATATAGTTTTGTTAGATATTACCAAATTCCCCTTCATGAGGTTGAACCATTTGTATTTTTGCCAGTAATGTACAAGAGGGCCTGTTTCCCCACAACGTCTCTAGTAGAGTGTATTGTCCAGCTTTTGAGTTTTGTCAGTCCCATGGGTTAGAAAAGATATTTCGGTGTAATTTTAATTAGCATTTTTCTTATTATGAGTGAAGCGACACATCTTTTTGCATATTTAAAGAACAAATTTTTGTGAATTGTTTGTTTTTATCTTTTGTTTGTTTTTCTATAGGATTTTTTGTCTTTTTTTCCCACCCTCTATTTTTAAAAGTTCTTTGCATTTTAGGGGTAGTATTCCAATAGTGTTTTAGGAAAAATATACCAACAATAATAATATGCTACTAATCTGTGTCAGCAAGTAAATAAAGTACTTTTTCATATTTTATTCACCAAAACACAGCCTCAGGCCCTGGAGTGAGTTTGGTAAACACTATAGTAGATAAATATGGCTTGCAGATATAAATTATTTTTTTTAAAGTTTGCTCTTTTTAAGTAAAGATTTTGGGCTTACCAAGAGTCCAAGAGCCAAAATCTTAAATAACTGACTTGGAATGTGGGTTCAATATGAAAAAGTCTCTTAGGAGCCCTTTTTGCTAGTGCCATTAGCTTATGGTCGTTCTCAGTAAATCATCTTGAAAATAACGGGTAAGGCTCTGTATATATGCTTTTCAACATAGCCAAGAGAACAGGAACAGGACACATTACACTGGAGAACAAGAAACATCAACACAGGTTTCCACATCAAGAATTCGTATGCCGAGGCAATTGCTGCTGCCTTTTTACTTTGGTTCCTTCTATCTTTTTATAGATAGGTTTATCTAAGGGTCTTTCAGCTTTAGACCATGCTATGGACTTCAGTTCCTCTAGCTATTGAGGTGTAAAGTAAGTGAGAACCTCTCACTGATGATGATTTTGATTCCTGGGGTTACTGTTGGCTGGCTCTGAATCTTGGAACAATCTCTCCAAATAAACCTCTGGTCATTAATAAATAGTGAAGCCTACAGCCTACTATCTTCTGGTTGCTTTTCTTTGGACTTTTACTGATGTAATTGTGTAATTATGTGATCATTTTAGCTCAACTATATCTAGGGTCTGAGATGAGGCTTGAAACCTACATTTAAATTGTAGAGAGAGGAGGTACCAAGAGTGTTTCCTCAAACCACATATAGGTGGGATTGCTGGTGTGGGCAAAAGGCAATTTGATTGGCTAACTTAAGCTGTCTATTCCATGTGGTTACTGTAGAAGAGATGTAATATCTAGAATTTTCTTAGTGTCATTTACAGAGAGTTGAGAAATACTGTCAGTGGGTATGGAAGCCTTAATAGAGATACTTAATAAGAGTTAGCGGTATTTTAGAAGGAAATGAACAAAGTCTATGAGTCATTTTTTTCCTTTCCCTATACAGTTCCTTCAGTAATACTTTTCATGGTGGCTGGAATTAAAAACCCAGTAGATTTCATTATTGTTCATTCTACATTCAGCAGCAAAAAAGGATATATTAGCATTTCTGGTTGTCAACAGGTAAGAATGCCATGCCACGCTGACATTATAAACTTGGAAAAATCAAGTTTTAATGATTTACTTTTTACAAGTGTCAGTATATTGTATTATTCTGAAATTGTTTCCCCAAAGATACAGTACAAATGTATGTCCGTGACTATATCTTTATCTTCTTACAGAGCTCCAAGAGACCTTTAATATATAGTAAACCAGAATATGTATATGTAGAGTTTAAACATTTTAAAACATTTTTGGGAATATATATAATTTGTTCTAAAATCTCATTTTACACTAAATTTAAATTATTACATATCTAGGTAGTACCTTGTTTACCTGGCAAAATATACAAATGTATATGTGTTGAAAATGGATTTTAAGCCATTAATTTAAAGGTCAGAGAAAACTAATACTGTAAAATAGAGTAATACCTCATGTATATGAAGTCTTGAGCCATAGCTGCTCTCGTGGCCATCCATAGTACACCTATAAGGACCCCTCAGGCCTTCACTAAGAGCCTGTTTAGTTTATGTTTAATAAAGCAAGTGGAAAGAATTTTTTTCATTATAAAAGTGATATCCCATAACTGTAGAAAATGTAGAAAAAGTAAAACAGAATTAGAAAATAAATAAAACACATACATAGTCCCATTAAAAAGAATAATCAATGCTATTTAACACAGTATGGAAGTCCTAATAAGAGCAATAAGACTAAAAAAAATTTAAGAATTATAAAGGAAAAATAAATTTGTCAATATTTTCGGTTGAGAGCTCTGTATATAGAAAATCCCCAAAGAATCTGTGAATTGTTGGACTAAGTAAGAGAGTTTAGAAAGACTGCTGGATACAAAAGAAATATACAGATCAGTTATTCATATATGTGTGTGTGTGTGTGTATAGACACGTATATACATATAAAACAGCAACATTTTAAAAAATATAATTGGTAAAAATACAAAAGCAATACAAGTTTTACCAGCCTTTAATGAAGAAAATTACAAAACTTTATTAAAAGACATTACAAAGGACCTAAATGGAGCGATATGACAGATTTTTGGACATATTTAATACAAATTCAATCACAGTCTCAACAAGGTTTTGGGGAATCTGACAAGATGATTATAAAATTTATATGAAAAAGCAAAGGGTCAAGAATAGCCAGACATTCCTATCAAAGAGAAATAAGACAGGAGGGACGTGCTTTACCAAATTCAACACTTACATTAATCTATAATAATAAATATAGTGTTTATTTGCACAAATATATTAATAGATAAATAGTACAAAGGAAGAGAGCCTCAAAACAAACCTATGCAAATGTGGAAACTTCAGCTACAACAGAGTTGCCATTGCAAATCCATGGGGAAATGACGGTTTATTAGAAAAGTAGTGCACAGGCAACTAGTTTTCAATTTGGACAAATAAAATTACTTCACTCTATATTTAAAAAAAAATTCCAGTTGTATTAATGAATTAAATGTAAAGGGCAAAACTGTAAGACTTTTAGAAGAAATAAAGAAGAGTATGTTCTAGAGGTAGGAAGGATTTCTTAAATAAGATACAAAAAGCAGAAACCATAAAATAAAAGATTGATTCGACTATGCTAAAATGAAAACTTCTGTTTCTCATATGCTACCTTTAAAGAGGGGGGAAAAATCAAATTTGTTTTCTGGATACTAACAAAGGATTAGTAGCCAGAATATATTGAAGAAATTCTATAAATTAAGAAAAAAACAATCCAATAGAAAAATAGGCAAATATCTTGAATAGGCATCTCATCAAGGGGAGGCAAGATGTTCAACTTCATTAGTAGTGAGGGAAATGCAAATTAAAACCACAATGAGATCCTACCACAAATCCACTGGTTTAGCAAAAATTTAAGAATCTGACAATGCCAGCTGATGACGAGGATACACTGTAACCCTTGTGGAGCTGGTGGCAGTTTAAATTGCTACAGTCAATTTAAAAAATGATTTGGCATTACCTAGCAGACTAAGCATTTTTCACAACTAAGTATATATTCTAGAGAAATTCTTGCACCACAAGGAAACATGTATTAGAATATTTATAGCCACACTGTTAATAAAGTAAGTCCTCACTTAATCTTGTTGATAGATTCTTGGAAACTGCAATGTATGTCAAAACCAATTTTACCATAGGCTAATTGACATAAACAAGAGTTAAGTTCCTATGGCATATTTCTGGTCACAAAAACATGACCAAACTTTTAAATAAAGACCCAAAACACTTCCAATATTAAACACTGAAATAAATGTGAGCTATACATATATTTAAGAAAGATGAATAAAAACAAGTAAGATAATTATTTTCCCAATTTTTGGTGCATCAGTGAGTGATGACAGTCATAGTGGCAGTGGGTTAAATCAAGGAATAACTGTTTGCAAAGTGAAAATTGTAAGGCGCACCTCCGTCTACCACACAGTTCAAGAACAATGACAGATATGGCAGGCTCACTGAGCTCTTTCCTACCGCATTGTTTGTTGCCATGTGTTTGTATGGTTAGCATCCACTTTATGAATTTTTATTTTACAATGATTTGTATTCATTCGTTCATTTTCCAACCTGCTTATCTGAGTTCAGGGTCATGGGTGGCTGGAGCCTATCCTGGCAGCTCAGGGTGCAAGACAGGAACCCACCCTGGACAGGATGCCATTCTGTCGCAAGGCGTACTCACACAGTCATACTGGGACAATTCAGACACACCAATTAACCTAATGTGGACATATTTGGGATGTGGGAGGAAACTGAACACCAGAGAAAACCCATGCAGACATCAGGAGAACACGCAAACTCCATAGACAGTGGCCCTGGCCAGGAATCGATTTCTTTTCTCATCAGTGGTATAGTGAAATGACAATATCCAAAGACCTGCTGTATATGTTTATACACACACACACATACATACATATGTACATACACATGTGTATATATACATATGTGTCATGTGGTAGATACTGTCTTGTAGCCTGTTTTCATTTAAATAATACATTATCTAAATAATATGATACTATTTTTCACTTAGATTAGCAAAGATAAAAATATTTAATACAATGTATATCAAAGAAAAGTGAGCATTCTTATATATCAGAGGCTTAAGTTAGCACCCTTTATAAAGGGCACTTGTGCGATATCTATCAAAATTTTAAGTGCGTACAGCCTTCAGCCCAGCAATTACACTTCTAAGAATTTATCATGTGTATATATGCATGTGTTCAAGGGCATATGTGTTAATAAAAGCACATTCATTTCAGCATTGCTCATAATCAAAAAAAACCAATTTAATATTAGTACTATTATTTAATACACAGCCCATATTAAAATATCCCTAATTTTCCCAGTAATATTTCCTATAAATTTTTTTTTCCTTCTCCAGAATCTAATCCAGGATCACAGGTTGCTTTAGTTGTCATGTTCCTTTAGTCTTTTAATATAGAAATTACCCTGCCTCTTCAGTATTGCAAGACTTTGGCATTTTTGGAGTCACGGTAAGTTGTTTCATAGAGTGTCTCTCAATTTGGATTTGTCTTATGTTTCCTCATGATTAGATTCAGTTTTAACATTTTTGGTGGGAATATCACGGAAGTGGTACCGTGTGTTTCTCAGGGTTTCCCATCAGGGGGCATGTGGTGTTGCTTTGTCCCATCCTTGGTGATGTCTGATCACTTGGTTAAGGTAATGTCTGCCACATTCCTCCTTAGAAAAGTTATACGATTTATGTTAAACAAACAGTCCAACAACTTCAATAGGGGAAGAGTTAAACCCATGCAATGGAGTAATATAAATCAGTTAACCAGAATAAGGTAGATCAGTATTGCTGCTATGAAACAATCTTCAAGATTTGGGTAAGTGAAAAATCAAGAATATGGAACAGTAAACACAGCATACTCTCATTCAATAAAAAATTGGAATATGTATAATATATAAACTTGTACAGGCATAGAATATTTCTGGATGGATTCAATAGAAACTAGTATCCAAGGCTGCCTCAGAGAGTGGAATTAGAGGATTGAGGTGGGAGCAATATTTATTTTCTGTTAATACAAACATATATGCCCTTTTTGTACTATTTGTATTTTCTATAACTTACAGATATTACTCCTGCAATAAAAATAAATTAGGAACATTTCTCCATATCTTTAAATATTCTTAAAGACCATGCTTTTAAATGTGGCTCTTGCATCATTTATTTAATCCTACTATTGGATATTTAGGTGTTTCAAATTTTTTTACTACTATAAATAACACTGTGATGAATATCCTTATTACATTCTTATAATACTAATCAAATTGTGCACATATCAAACTTCCTTAGGATAAAGTATGTTGCAAATACTTCCCCTCACTTTGTCATTTGCCTTTTATTTTATTATATAGACATATTTATCTTTTCTTTAATAATTTTTCCACTGAATTTTGGCTGAGAAAAGTCTTCCATACCACAGGATCAGACAGATGTTAGCTTATATTTTCTTTTAGTTCTTTTATGGTCATTTAAGTCTTCATTCCATGTGAAAATTATTTTGGAGTACGACTGGTAGTGATCGACCTTTACTTTTTTCCCAAAGAGTTATATTTTTGTTCCATGACTTAAATAATTTACCTCATTCCTAGTGTTTTAAATTTTTTATTTTGAAATAATTTTATATTTATGGAAGAGTTGCAAAGATATAGAATGTTCCTGTATCCATTGA
>NW_012154174.1:6656104-6658074 GCF_000956105.1 Propithecus coquereli
GTGTCACTTAAGGACAGGGATACATTCTGAGAAATGTGTCAGAGGCAATTATGTCATTGTGTGAATGTTACAGAGAATACTGACACAAACCTAGGTGGTACAGCCTACTGCCTACCTAGGCTTTATGGTATAGGCTATCGTTCCTAGGCTACAAGTCTGTATAGCATGTTACTATACTGAATACTGTAGGAAATTGTAATGTAGTGATAAATATTTGTATATATAAATATAGAGAGGGCACAGAAAAATATGGTATTATAATCTTGTGAGACCACTGTTGTACATGCAGTCCATCACTGACTGAAATGCCATTATGTGGTGTATCACTGTAGTTGGAATCATACAGAATATAGCTTTCAGATCAGTGTCTTTCATTTAGTGATATGCATTTAAAGTTCCTCCATGTCGGCACAAAGCTGCACACCCGGGGTGGTGCTGGTCTTGTCCTGCACCCCACTGAGCTCTGTGGGTCCTGCACAGCCTCGGGCCTGAGCCGTAGATCCACCTGCTCCGGGTAAGCTGAGAGAGGGCCGAAGGAAAGGCCCGGGAGGACGTGGCGGGAGAATTAACTGGACAGGGGCTTCCCGAGCATTTCCTGTTCTCAAACCTCAGGGTCCTGGCTTGTCCACGACTAGATCGCTTTGTCTCTGACAAAGCTCTTGTAGGTTCCTGGTCCCAATTTGTAGACTTAGAATAAGAGTAGTAGGCCTGCTTTAATTAATTTTTCAAGAATATTTTGATCTGAATTAGAATTTGTCAAGTGGTCACGTTATCTTCAAAGAGTTAGTATATGTGTTTGGAGGTGGGGGCGGAGAGTTAAGGGAGTGAAGTTGGTAGCCGCCATTTGAGTGCTCTCCACCCTACGTTGTCTCCATCTCCCTATTTAAACATCCTTTAATCTTCACAAGGGCCTTACAGGTAGGAATTAGCTTTTAAACGTTATAGATGAGGTGGTCTATGACATGTTAGGAAGCATCCACTATGACAGTGGTTGAAACAGCTGGGAATCTACCCCAGGTTTTATTCATCAAACAAGCTAAAGACGCACTCTCACCAAGAAGCTTACAGTCTAGTGGAGGATTTGGACACATTAGCCATAACATTGCAAAAATCAAGTTGTGAAACCAAATCACAACCATAATATGTGATACGATAGGGAGCTAGACAAAAGGACTAGAACTGGATGTTAATGGATCTTTTTAGCTTTGTTTTCCTTAAAGTAGTACTTCACAAAGTGTGGTCCCCAAGCCAACAAGATCACCTGGAAACTTATTAGAAATAAAACAGATGTACTGAATCAGAAAATAAATAATATTCAGAAAAACAGTTATTAACTGTTCAAGAGTTTAATTCATTAACTTATTCAAGAGTTTCAGCTAGTAATGTTTTATTCTAACAGTTTCCCATTCATGCCTTTGGAGTTCATTAATAATTGTAGCCACTTGGGACAGAGCATCCGCAAAGTAAATCAGTACAAGTATCAGTATAAGTACAGTGAAATTGGTCACTCTTCTTAGAAGATTCCTCAAGGACATAAAGATTGTCACTCTTTTCTGTATTCTACTCTTAGGCTTAGGGAAATACAGGCAGTTTTAGAGAAGGTAATTTATAACGTTTCTTAGGGAACCTTAGCACAATTTTTCATCCCCAAATGAAATCTTCATTTACAGAAGCTATGTACTAAGTAAATCAGTATGCATCTTTTGAAATGGAAATTCAAGGACTAATGTCTCCCTCACAGGGAATGCTGGGAGAATTTCTAAAAGAATTAAGCAGAAAGGATCACTGTACTTGGACAGAGTGGCTGTCATGTGGTATCAGTAAAAACAAGCATTTTGGTAAAAACTGTGAGGTCACTGGCCATAGGACACAAATCTAATCCTTAGGACCTCAGGACAGTGTAATTGATTAAGTTAGGAAACACAGACCACAGATACATACCCAAGATGTTGGTGCAAAGAGATGGGTGG
>NW_012154174.1:6658124-6663669 GCF_000956105.1 Propithecus coquereli
TGTTGCCCAGACTATAGTGCCATGGCATCAGCCTAGCTCACAGCAACCTCAAACTCCTGGGCTCAAGTGATCCTCCTGCCTCAGCCTCCCGAGTAAAGAGGCTACTCATCACCATGCCTGGCTAATTTTTTCTATTTTTAATTGCCTGCCTAATTTTTTTTTCTTCTATGTTTTGCAGAGACAGGGTCTCACTCTTGCTCAGGCTGGTCTTGAACTCCTGACCTCAATTGATCCTCCTGCCTTGGCCTCCCAGAGTGATAGGACTACAGGCGTGAGCCACTGCACCCAGCAGCTCATTTCTTTTTATCAGCTGAATCATATTTCATTGTCTGGATATACCACAGTGTGTTTACCCATTCACTTATTGAAAGACATCTTCGTTGCTTCTAAGTTTTGTCAATTATAATAAAACTACTATAAACATTATGTATAGGTTTTTGTGCAGACATAAGTTTCTGACTCATTTGGGTAACCAAGGAGCATCGGGTTGATGGGTCATCTGGTAAGAATATGTTTAGTTTTGTAAGAAACTGCCAAACTATCTTCCAAAGTGCCTGTACCATTTTCCATTTTCACCAGCAGTGAATGAGAGTCCCTGGTGCCACACATCCTTGCCACATAGACCACAAGTACAAACTCAAGATGTTGGTAAAATGAGATGAGTGAAAGAAAGGTTTTTCCATTAAAAAAAAAATTCTTAATATCTACTTAAAAAGAAAAACCTCCCAAAACAAACTGAACTGTTTAAAATGATATGCATTATGTCCCAAACTCACTTATCTATTCCAGTGCTTTGTCAACTTATTCACTTTATTGTATGTTTGCTGTCTTCAGAAAGTTACACAATTCACCTCAGACTATGTTGATATTCTCCATGGCTATGGCTCAGATCCTTGAGGACTAGGTACAATGACCTAATTAATCATTTGCATTCCTGAGTGCCATAATCCTAGGATTTCCCTGCTGCCTTCATCCCTCGCCCCACTCCAGCTTATTCATTTAAGTTACCAATGTTCTTTATACATGAGTAATATCAAACTTCACACTGTACAGCAGTGACAAGTTAATTACACAGTTATTAAGAGATAATGTGGGACCAGTAACATAAGTTATGATGTAATTACCTTTGTTCTTAGAGGCATTACCATGTAATTAAAGCAAACCTGATATAGTATTTTACAGTAACTATTAGTACTAAACTCAATTCTCTCTGTCTCCCTCCCCACACAAAATTTGCTCTCAGTCATTTCTGGGTCAATCTGGTTTTTCGATTCTTTGTTTATTTTCTGTCTTTCTTAGATATATGCTCTTTAGTGATGATTTATGTGCTGTCTTAAACTGGCCTGCTTAAACTTCTTACATTCTATACCAATGGTTAGCAGATATATGCTGGCACACTGAACACAAGGCTGTCAACTTAAAGACTCTATTTTTTTTAAAGGTTGTATTTTTATTACCTCCAGCTGTTTTAGGAAAAGAAATAAGAAATAAATTAAAACTTTGACTAATTTGAATCCTCAGTTTACTAGACTCACACCACTACCACTGCTATACTAGATTTTTATTATAAAGAAGCAAATTAAAAGAAAGTTAAAACCTAGGCTATATCAAAAGTATCTTGCATAACCAACAGCTATTAAATGTGCAGGTACCAGGCTAGACACCAAAGGATTCAAAGATGGATAAAAGACAGTGTTTGTTCTTAAGGATTTTACAACTTTAAGAGACAAAGTCACATATGTACTTTAAAAAGAGCATAATAACTCAGTTTGGGGACATTTAGAAATGTTTCTTGAAGAAGGTGACATGAGTTATACCTTGAAAGAATAACATTTTGCAGAAAAGATGGACATTATAAGCAGAAGAAAAAGTACTGTTGAGAGGACAAAGCCCATTTTGGAAAATAGTAAGGTCAGCTGAATTGAGGACATGGCAGGAAAGACAAAATTGTTAAGATCTTGCACGATGTGATATGGATTTATACGGTGATCAGTAGAGAGCCAAAATCTTTGAGCATGGGAGGCATATAATTACATTGCTTTTAGGCAGCTAATCCTGGCTGAAGTGTGGAGTATAAACTTACTAGGAAAGAGGTTGTTAGCAGAGAGATCAAATAGGAGTCTACTGCAGTATTTTAGAAATGGTTCTCAAAGACCCTGGATTAGTCACATACACCTTAGCCCAGGTTAATCTTAGATCAAGGTGACCTGATACTAACGTATGGCCTACCCTATTTCATGACTTACTCTATCTCTCTGACAACATATCTCAATAACCAAATTCCTAGGTATACCAACTAGAATGGTTTCTATTTGACAGTAGAGAACCAGTTTGTTTGCAGCTGTGCATATGATTGATTGGTTGATACAGTCATTCCCAACTAATATTTATTGAGGGTCTACTTTATTTCAGGCACTGTGCTGGATCTTGTGGATACATTGGTGAATAAGACACATACAAGTCCCTGTTTTCCTGAAACTTATATTTTAATGGAGGAGATAAACAAAAACAAGTAAAGAAGATCATTCTAGAGAATGTTGAAGACTGTTAAGAAAAAGAACTGTGTGTAACAGTAGAGAACAGTAGTCAAGAGACCCATGTTCAACAAGATGATTAGAGAAAACTTTTAAAGGCTAAGGGAAGAGCATTCTAGGCAAAGTCAACTCCATGTGTGAAGTGTTTAAGGCCCCAAGGAAGACTGACTGGTATAGCTGGAGCATGCAGGCAAGAGTGAGAATGGCATGTAATAAAGATGTGGGATAGTAGATCATACAGATTCTTTTATACCACTAGGGGCTTTGATTTTTAGTCTAAGAGCAATAAGAAGCAACTGAAAGTTTGTAAGTGGGGGAATGAAATAATTCAATTTCTTCCCAAAGTGGTAATTTTAGCTACTGTGTAGAAAATGGAATGAAGTGCCAGAAAGAGTGAAAGGAAGGATATTACTTAGGAAGCTATTGTAGTAAGTGGAAAACAGGCCTGAGCTGAAGTCATGGCAGAAAAATAGAAGTGGATGAATTTGTGATGAGGATTTGAGATACATCCTTCCAAATGAATCAAAAGAACTCAATGAAGGTTTAGACAGAGGGAATGAAAGGACTCAAGAATGACTCCTACGTTTCTAGCTTGAGATACAGGTTTTTTGATGTTCCATGTATTGGTGATGGATGAATCATGCTATAGAGAACATTTTCAGAATTGTACACATGGGAAAACTAAAGTAGACAAGGCAGGTAAACACAATGTTTATAGAGTCACCCATGCATTACACTTTTAAGAAAAATCACTCCCAGCACCGGTGAGGGGTCAGTGGAGATGTTTTGTGCATGTAAACCAACCTTTACTACTAATTGTACTAAAGTGTTGGCATCTGAGCCAGAGACATACAACTTATGGTTCTTTCAGTGTCCTCCTTGACACTGCACAAAAAATGAATTGAGCTAATAATCTAGTGTCCTCTTTCTGGAGCCAGAAAGGAAAACAAAGGCTGGGAAGCTGACTATGAGGCAGGAATGAGCAGACATGCAATGCAGCTGAGTAACATTAGCGAGTGAAGCACGAGAGCGAAGATTCACGAATATCTGCAGCTGAGGTCTCCAGAACTAACTTGAATCTAGAATCACCATTCAGCTACATTCTCAGTGAAAACTTGTCATTTTGGATCTTATTTGAAATTTGAGAGTCCTCTTAATAATAGGTAACACTTAATGAATCTTTACTACATGTCAGGCATTGTGCTTTATAAACCTTACTTCAAAGGAGGTACATACTTACTACCTTCATTTTTACAGATGAGGAGACAGGCTTAGAGATGTAAGTAACTTGTCCACAGTGCCTGCCTTAGTTTGTTTGTGCTGCTATAACAGAATATCTGAGACTGGGTAATACATAAAGAAGAGAAATTTATTTTCTAGGAGTTTTGGTGGCTGCAAAGTTCAAGATCAGGGTGCTGGCATTTGATGTCTGGTGAGGGTTGTCTTGCTGTGTTCTCACATGGCAGAAGGTGGAAAGGCAAGTGAGAACAGAAGGGCAAGCTAGCCAAATGCTGCATGGAGCCTCTTTTATAAGGGCCTTAATCACATTAACATGGAAGGAGCCCTCATGGCCCAGTCATCTCTTTTTTAAAAAAAATTTATTTCTTTAGAGACTGAGGATGAGGGGAATCTCACTATGTTATTAAGGCTGGACTCAAACTCCTAGGCTCAAGCAATCCTCCAGCCGCAGCCTCCCAAGTAGCTGGGACTACAGGCGCATGCCCAGTTCCTAATTACTTCTTAAAGTCCCCACCTCTTTATACTATCTTATTGGCAACACCTGAATTTTCGAGGGGACACATTTAAATTATAGCAGTCCCGCAACTAGTCAATGGTGGTACCAGAACTCAAAATCACATCTTTTGACCTAATGTCTTAACCGCTAGGTTATAATGTCTTTCTCATAAAAAAAATTCCCTAACCTAAGCTAGGTAAAATGGGTTTCTGTTCCTTTTGACCAAAGGAGTCAGATGAAACAGTGCCTTAAATCTAAAGTATAGCTGCCAGCCAGGCGCAGTGGCTCACACCTATAATACCAGCACCTTGGGAGGCGGAGGCTGAGGCTGGAGGATCGCCTGAGCCCAGGAATTTAAGGTTACAGTGAGCTATGATCATGCCACTGCACTCCAGCCTGGGTGACAGAGTGAGGCCCCATCTCAAAAAAATAAAAAATAAAGTACAGCTGCCCTACTATATCCTGCCCCCCTCCTCATGCCAACAAGCTCCCTTACATAGTTATCATTTTCAAGAAAACTGAATAGAATAAATTACTGTGTTGTGCGGAGCTGAAATGTACATATAAAAAATAAGATAATACATTATAATCATAAATCCATATCCTTTCTTTTTCCTCTGGCTGTCTTTGAATACTTTAATATAGAAGAAAGATCTAAATGTAATTCAGAGCAGGGAAAACCAATTTCCTCCTCTACCTTTTGAAAAATTAAAAGAAAGAACTCTAGAGGTGTCCTCTTCTGCAACAAAATTTTACAACCTGCTGATTCGTGGCTTGAAGATTTAACTCAGGGTACTGGCTTAGAACTACATGTAAACACATGACATAGCATATCAAAGATAAAGAAAATCCGCAACATCTTTTGCTGTCCTTTTTGACACAAAGAGTCTGTTACTCCTAGGCTTTAGAACTGGTCATCCATGAGATATCATAATTTTTATTAGTCATTTGGACAGGCTGAGGCAGTAGTGCAAGAAAGCATAAGAAGTTTATTATAAAGCACTAAATTATTATAGATATTGGAAGACTCACTTTAAATATAATGGTCAAACTTATTATTATTGTTATTAGAGACAAGGTCTCACTCTGTTACCCAGGCTGGAGTGCAGTGGTACAATCACAGCTCACAGCAACCTCAAACTCCTGGGCTCAAGTGATCCTTCTGCCGCAGCCTCCCAAGTAGCTGGGACTACAGGCATGAGCCACCATGCCCAGCTAATTTTTTCTATATATTTTTAGTTGTCCGATTAATTTCTTTCTATTTTTAGTAGAGACG
>NW_012154174.1:6663719-6691527 GCF_000956105.1 Propithecus coquereli
TATATATTTTTAGTTGTCCGATTAATTTCTTTCTATTTTTAGTAGAGACGGGGTCTTGCTCTTGCTCAGGCTGGTCTCGAACTCCTGAGCTCAAACGATCTCCTCACCTCAAAGCGATCCTTGTGCCTCGGCCTCCAAAGTGCTGTGATGTTTTTCCATTTCTCTAGACATTTGCAAGAGAGCAGGTAGAGTGTTTTTATGAATACCTCTCATCAAGCTCAACAGCTAATGCAGTTTCTATAGAAGGTAAGCAACTCCTTGCTCTGACTCTTGTCTTTTGCACGATGTGCATCATCTCTTATTGTTAAGATGATGTCTTAAAGCAAGCTAGAGTACTTAGAATCTTCTTTAATGAAGGCAGTTAGAAATAAGGGTAGCACTGACAGTTTTATGTGTCTAGGTCATGTTGTGCTACAAAAACATTTAAGTGTAATAAAGATGCTAACTGAATATTTTCTTCTACAAAAACATGTTTTAAATTATTTTATAATTGCTTTACTACTTCCTTAAAGTTAATTTTTCAGAAAAATCATGCATTTCATCTGCTGGTATGAGTACAGATACTGTCTTATTACAATGCTGTTGGCTCTAACTGTATTCTAGTGGTAGCCTAATTACTAGAGTGAGAAAAAGCCTGAAAAACCCTCAGACATTAAACTCATATATTTAATAAGTCACAACCTCAAAATCTTATTCTACCTGAAAACACCATTAAAGTGCTTGGCTATTATTACTAAGGGAAAGTTTTAATAAAAGCTAATTAAGCTACAAAACTCCCAAGTGGTTAACTGATTTTAGAGGCTAAATTTCTGGTACTTCTAATTATCCTCTGATGGCTTTACTTAGTGTTTCACAACCATGACAGATGACAATGAAAAACTGCGGTGAAATTCATCCACCCTGACACTGTGCTAAGCACCGGCTTCTTCCTCTCCAAGTAAAATCAATACTCTGTTTGAGTAAACACGTTTACAGCTTTATTAGGATGTCTTGCTTGTTCTGTAACAGCTACTTGAAGCTGTGGTAACAAATCGACTCAACCCAGTTAAACCTAGAGAGCTGGGTAAGAGGCCCATCGATAAGGTTGTTATAAAAATAAACTGCAGGAGATCAGAAAGCTGGAGCAAACAGTCTGGTAAATGTCAATATTTTCCCTTACAGAGGATGACAAAAACAGTGAGATCATGTAGAAAGTCTTTCCTCCTTCTTAAAAATGTTACTTGTTTCAATTGAATAAAGCATTTCTACTTTTTCGTAGCTCTTCTGAATGAAATTTTCACTTCCTAATTCCCATGTGTATCTGGAACAGGAAGTTGATATAAATACCTGGTATTTTTCATGCCATTTCAGATTCTTTATTTTCATTTATATTTAGAGACATATTTTGGTCTTCACTGACTTTATAAAATGACCATATCCAAGTTATCTGGAATACCTGTGGTGGCTCAGTTTTACCTTCTTTTTATTAATGAAACAATTTTTATCTACATTTGGGAAATCATTTTAATGCAATGTTCACTCTTGATATAATATCTATAAGACTGACGTTGTACCTTCAAAATTAGGCCTTCCGTATTTTTGCATTTAATAATGGCAAATAGTGTTGTCTTTACAGGGGCTGAACAACCTCCTGTCTAGTGGTTAGTACATAAAAAATGTCTGCTGCCTATTAGGAGCAAGCCTCCACAGTGAGTATAGCTCTACCAAACAAGGACTCATATACCCTTGCTTAGATGTTCACAGGTTGCTCAAAGAACATCTGGCAGGAAATTCCCACTTCAATTTGGCTAGCTTAGACTATCCAGATGTGACAAAGTAATGGTTTCCCCCTGCTGAAAAGTGCTCAGATGTAAACTTTTTTCTTTTATTTTCTACGTAGTCTAGTTAGTAAAATTTTGTTTTGTTTTGACTTCATATTGACTACCAATTAGTCATGAACTCAAGTAACAACTTGTGACCCATTATGTTAGAAAAAACAGATTTTTCAGGGGAAAGGAAATCAACAAAATTGAATTTTGAAATAACTTAAAAAGCTACTGTGCCTGTCAGGATAAGGTTTGACCTAGCAGGTATTTGCATAATGAAAACCAAAGCTTAAGTGGTGTCAGATGGTGTAGTGGCTGACATGCACAGGAAGTCAATTCAGAGCAAAGGAGTCTTTAAAATAGCTCAGCACAACACACCCTTCCACATAAACTGAGAAACAGTGTGTAATATATAGGCAAATGGTCAGTGGTACAGCTGTGAGAATAACTTTATTGTCCTATAGCTATGAGAATAACTTATTATTCCCTTTTTGTGGTAGCTGAAAATGGAAACCTACCAAGTTCTATTAACGTGGCCTGGGACATTGCATTTGAATTAAAAACAAAGCCCCCAACTTAAAAGTGCCCCTAATTCAGGAACAAAGCTCCTGAAGAGTACAACTAAGCAGTATGTTGTACTCATACAGATAAGGTGCCCTTTTCCCCCCGAATCCCTTTCAAAATACCTCTTTAAAGATCATTTTTCTTCATGGAACAAAAATGTACAAGATTGAGTCAGAATTTGATTTTAAATGTAATGTGTGATCTTTTGATATGGTTCCCCAAATAGAAGTATAGCATATGCTTCTGTTTATTGTTAAAGTCAAACGTCAAAAGACAAACCAAAAAGGAAAACAAAAAAACTCTCTTTCTGTGCATTTGAGATACTTACTCTTCACCTATACATTTCCAAGAGGCCTATATAAAAGACTACGTAACTGACAACTTTCATTTGGATTATGACATATGTAATTACTGCATCATAAATTAAGTAATCTGGCTTGTGGTGCCATATTTGCAATTAACTCCCTTGAACAATTTTACCTTTCTTCGGGCCTTAACTTTCTTCATTCATCAAATGAGGACTTTTGAACAGAGCAGGTTTTTCATACTTTTTATCATGAGCCACCAAATAAAATGTGGACAGGGACAACGGGAGGTTCGTTTAATTTCATTTCATTCTGATTCAGCTAAGAACTCACTTGAAAAGAGTTTCACTACTGAAAATAGTTTGAAAACCTGAAAACCAGGAAATGTGATTTTAAAAAACTTTCCTTTTAGCACTAACATTCTAAGCAATATAGTTAAAAAGATTCATTGGGACAAAGTCATAGCTGTTGGAATAAGGAGATGATAGTAAGCTTGTTTATATGAGGCTGTGCTTACACCCTAATTCATAAGCAAGATAATTAATTTTGTTATTATTTAACTCAATTCGAAAACCTGCGTTTGATCAACTGACAATTTTTCATAGTGGGATGGCTCTAAAATTTTAAGAGCATTTGATGACAGAAATCGATTTTTAATTTGCCATTTATTTCATGGGCTAGAAATAAAACATATATGTAAATTCTATAAAATGTCAACATTAACTGGATAATTAAATGAAAACTAAATTAAGAGCCTGTGTTCATATCCCAGGTTTGAGAACTCATATATCTGAACTTAGAGTAGCTGTTAATTTGATAATCGTGTTGCTAATTTTTGTTTGTTTTACTTAGACCTCTGCTGATATTAAATAGCCTTACAACATCAGAGGTTTCATGATATAAATTATCATATGGTTTGGAATGTTGTGTCTAATGACTTATTTATCACAGTGAAGAGTTCTGCTAGGTGCTAGGGCTGGCTAGGCTCTGCATCAAGTGCTACCCACATGTGATTTTATTTACTTAGAAATTATATTAATTACAAAGCCAATAAAGGCACATTGTAAAAAAAAATCAAACATCATTGAGATATACAGAGTAAAAAGTAATTATCTCATTCACCTACTTCCCAGTACATCAACTGTTAACTGTTTGGTGTGTTTCTTTTTACAAATATACACACAACATACACACATAAGGCCTTTTCTTTTCCTCTTTTTTTTTTTTTTTTTTTTTGAGACAGGTCTTGCTCTGATGCCCACGCTACAGTGCAGTGGCATGATAATAGCCTGAAATTCCTGAAGCGATCCTCCCACCTCAGCCTCCCAAGTAGCTAGGACTACAGGCACATGCTGCAATATCCGGCTAATTTTTTAAAAAAATTTTTACGTAAAGATGGGGTCTTGCTATGTTGCCCAAGCTGGTCTCAAACTCCTGGCCTCAAGTGATCCTCCTGCGTAGGCCTCTCAAAGTGCCGGGATTACAGGTGTGAGACACTGTGCCCAGAAACAAAAGGACATTTTTAACAAAATATAAATGACATCATATTATATTTACTGTTCTGTGACTTTTTTATTCCTGCTTATCAGGATACCATCCAGAAGGCATTATATGAAGAAATGGAATAGATATTAGATAAGCCAAAAGTCTAATAGCATTCAAGTCATCACCAACCTTTACTTTAGTGCCATAAAAAAACTAGCCAAATAATTTTGTAGAATAAACAAATAAATATGGTTGATCAGTGAATCCTAGGCTTTTGGATTTCACAGAACATTGAAACTTTCCCAAAAAATATTAGGGATAAACATAGTGTTGCCAAAGTTTCATTTTGCTAGGTAAGAATATTTTTAAAAAATCCACTATTACGAATATTATTATTATTTTTTTTGAGACAGAGTCTCACTCTTTTCTCCGGGCTAGAGTGAGTGCCGTGGCGTCAGCCTAGCTCACAGCAACCTCAAACTCCTGGGCTCAAGCGATCCTCCTGCCTCAGCCTCCCGAGTAGCTGGGACTACAGGCATGTGCCACCATGCCCGGCTAATTTTTTTCTATATATTTTTAGTTGTCCGATTAATTTCTTTCTATTTTTAGTAGAGACGGGGTCTCGCTCTTGCTCAGGCTGGCTTCGAACTCCTGAGCTCAAACAATCCGCCCGCCTCGGCCTCCCAGAGAGCTAGGATTACAGGCGTGAGCCACCGCGCCCGGCCCACGAATATTATTTATAAAGGACAATTTAACTTACCTAAAGTAGGAAGGACAAGGTTTAAAATTGAATGCAATTAGCTTTATGAAAACTTACTATTTTCCCCCTACGTTTTTACATTTTTATATTGCCTGACAAAAACTCTGTTATGTCATAAAGTGGTACCAGTTTACAGACCAGTGTTTATGAAACCACTTTGGCTATTTCTACTCATTTGGAGGGGGATAAGACGATACAGTATTGGAAGGGAGTATAGCAAAATTGTTAGGGGCAAGAACTCTGGGGTCAAATTTTGAGTTTGAATCCTGGCTTTCAATATGACCTTGGGAAATTACTTAATCTCTCAAAACTCTAAGACCAGAGGAACTGTCTAGCTGAATGTAGGCCCAGCTGCCAACCCACAGATTTTTGAGGCTAAATAAATGGATTGTTGTTTCAGGTTGCTAAGTTTTTGAGGAGGTTAGTTATGCAGCAAAAGCTAACTGATACACGTTGTATGAATCAGATAGATAAGGCAGGTAAACTTGACCAGATTCATGTAATAGCAGCTGGGACTATTATAGGACTCACATTAGTTCCAACTGGCTCACTAATATTCTAGGTCAGGAAACTTATACACATATATTTTGTCAAGTCACAATCCTAAGAAAATGAACTGCAAAAATTTTACTTATGACATTTCCTCTGGACCTCTGCCACTAAATAAAATCTTTTCATATTAACATCATATTCCTGGAATAAATATTTCTCAACAATCTTCAAATGCAGGAAACCTAAGGTTCACATTTGAGCTTTGGGGTCTGATAGCCTACATGGCTCAGACTGTCTCTGTCTTATCCGCATCCCCAAAAGATAAAGTCCTTTGAATTCCATTATCTATTTACAATTGCTTCTAGATGGAGACCATTCAGGATATTAGATCTTTGAGGGAACATTAGTGTTTGTGAGAAATTTCAGACTTAACTCTAAAATCATCCTGTATTTCAAATGAACCAAAGTGATTTCTCTTTCTTATCATGGTTAGAAAAGGATAATCTTTACTTCTTTTAACTAACAAAGGCTCAAATAATCATAGACAGGGTTTGTGAAATTTGATGCTGGTCCAACTTCAGCTTATCTAAGACTCTGGATGTGTAACACTAGTGTAGCATGTGATGAAGCAACCTACGACTACGCAAGGGTGTGGATATCTCTTCCTTTCCCTTGCACAAACTTGAACTGCTTACCTATGATGAATGTTTTAGATTCCTAATGACCAAGGCAATTCCATACTTCATTTGATGGTTTTAAGGAAAATCTCTGCTTAAGAAATAAAACACAGAAGATGTCCTACAAGAGCACAAAGAGAAGGAAAGGTGTTGACATGGGTGGTTTAGCAGTGGGTAGCTGTCATCTTGGTTACCAGCAAGTCAATCCTCAGTAGACAGTGGGTCATATGAAGGTTTTGGTTGTAGAGGGAGGAAGTATAAGAAGCAATATATTTAACACTCACCAAATTATTTTCTAGTCTTCTGAGTTGGAGAGCAAAGGAAGAGGGTGGTGCAGAAAAATAAAATCACAAGAATTCTGCATCTCTTCTATGCACAGCACAATGAAGCAGCAACTAAGAAGAATGGGGGAGGAAGCTACAAATGTTTGGAAGCAAACAAAAAAGATGAGGATAGAAAATATGTAGATAATTAGAGAATCTCTATGGCTCTCAGAAGTATAGACAGGTGCTTGCTACGGGAAGAGGAAGTGGCATCCTTGTTCTGGAAACAATTTTTTTTTTTAACCAAAATTATTTTCTAAACATGAATTAGAGAGTGAAATTCATGCTCTTTTTTATTAGATGGGAAATAGGAGAATTATTTACATTGTGATTGCTAAGTGGCTTGAATCATTTGCACATCATAGGTAATCCTTTTTAGAATAATACATTTTCCCTGCTAAAGCTGTCATGAGAATATTTAAAATAAAAAGTGTTCAGAGGCAGCATAGTTACTTTACTATTATTCAAAATGAAATGTTCCAAACTATATATGGCTCTTAACCACATTTAATGAAGGTTTTTTTAATCCTAAAAATGTTGGTCCTTGGGTGAGGTTTCTAGTCTTTTATCTGGGAGTTGTATGTATGTGCCTGAACATAATCTGTCAAAGGTGTTCTTACTCTTAGTCTAAAGATGATTTGTAGGTCTAGTCCATATTCCTACAGCTGCCATAAAACATACGACTAAATCATATTAGATTAACACAGGCTGGTATTGACAGCCCAGCAGGAACATATTGATTAGGTCTCCTTTCATGTTATTTGTTATGATTTTTCTTCACAGTTTCATTTACTGGGAAAACACAGGGGAAGAGATTTCACCAGGAACAATGACAGTGCCTGTCACAAAAATGTTCTCAATGTTTCCATTTGTCACTATGGCAGTGACAAAGAGGGTTCCAAATGAAAAGGCAGACCTGCTGTGACAAAGCACAGCAGGACAACAGGAAGAAATTTTCTCCTGACCTGCGAAATTAGGAAATCATACTTAGAGATTATAGAATTGTCTCCATTTCCAAGGGTACAATCCTAACACTTGGGCTTTTGAGAAAAAATGTGAAAAGATTAGTTCCATCAGAGCTGGCCAGCGACAAATAAAGAGCAAATGTTATAAAGTGCTTAAGACTTCTAAATAGGACAAGGAGGTATGCTTGTAGAGGCTAGAGGGATTTGTCACTGTCACTAAATCCTTGAGATGGAACTATGAATTTAATTTATGTACATTTGGGGTACTCATTTTAAAACTATACATGAAAATCCATGATGTAGTCATATATCTTTTAACTGGCTAAAAGGAACACATGGCACTCTGGTACTGGGATAGGTAATTAAGTACATGGTAGCTGGAGTGATGCTTTATCCAAAAACTTGGAATTTATGGAAGGAAAATTATTGTCCTTCAGAGAGTTAAATTACTATAAATTAGACTGGAATACAGATATGCAAAGTCAGAAAAGACAGAAATACTCTTAAGCCAGCAAAACTTGAAAGTAACGGGATGAATATATTAACTACCCAAATATAGAATATGTCAATCAGAAAGGAGATATGTTAATTGGGCAATGAAGCAAAGAAAAAGAAACCACATAGTAAATGTAAAAGTTGCCACTGCTTCTCCGGAGATTCATGTCCAAGGTAGAGGGAGTACTTCAACAGCTGGAGTTATTGTTATTCCCAGTAAAAAGACTCTCACCAGCGTGGAGATGGGAGCGTTATTTTTATTCCCAGTAAAAAGGCTCTCACCAGCGTGGAGATGGGAGCAGGGGGTTTTAACCAATGGATTTTTTGGTATTAATAGACCATCTCTATTGTACGATGCATGCATCAGGTAGCTTAGCCTGGTGCTATTAAACAGTTGATTCACATTACTTCCCTTATTTAGAGTCCATGCTAACCAAGCAGTTTATGATCTGGCTTTCTGTATCTCTGTAGTGCAATCAATTTTACTGCTTAGCGAAAAGCTCTTGGTTCAAATTCACCAGGGACCACAGTTCTTCGATTCTCTTCCCTTTCAGTTTCTTTCTTTTCTGCTACAATCTTACCCTACAGTCCTCAGAACCCTATCACATAACAAAAGCCCCTCTTCAATAAATGAAGTCATCTATTCAGATAATAGAAAGATTCTCTTTGGTGAAACCAGCTTTTGTCAGGAAAGCTGGTCTATGGTTCTCAGTTCTAACGACGATATTTCCCTAAATGTCTAGAGATGCAATAAAGTGCAGTGAGTAAGAGCATTGACTCTGGAGCCAGACTGCCTGGGTGTGAATCCTGGCTCTGCTACCCTGCAGCTATGAGACCAGTGGCATGTTACCTAACCTATCTTTACCCTGGTTTTCTCATCAATAATTATGTTGTAGCTTGACTCACATTGACAGAATGTGCTGAATGTGCCAACATAAGTATTTCATTGATAAACTGACATGGGTGTTCATCTCATTGCATGCACGACCCGGTGTTTCAGGATCTTATTACCCCAAGTAACTGAGTAGGTTTAAAGTGAGAAAAATGGCTATCTAACTGAAGAATTACCAGTGAATTACCAATTTCTGATTTATGCCTGCCTTCTACTTTCTCTATTCTGATTTCAACAGTGTAGTGAAATCCAGTGTTTGGAGTCATATGCCAGAGATGAATAAAGTGAGGAAGGTGCCAATGCTTACACAAGGGGTTGGCAACCTATAGCCTGTGGGCCAAATCTGGCCTGTGGTCTGTTTTTGCACAGCTGGAAAGCTAAGAAAGATTTCACATTTTCAAAGTCTTGTAAAAAAAAAAAAGCAAGCAAGCAAACAAAACAAGAAGACTATGCAATACAGCACGTGGCTTGAAAAGCCTACAATATTCACTCTCCGACCCTTTACAAACAAAAGGTTGAGAACCCCTGTTCCACATTCTATTGCTTTTTTACTTACTTAACTGTACCCTAACAATAAATATAATGAGGTTAGGCAAGTGGAGTGGGATAAAAAGAGGTTGAAAATCCTCTAACAAAAATCACAACTGCTTTGATGAAGTAGTTTATCACTCTAGCCACAATACAAATGGTTGTCTCCTAAGAATGGCCTCTCCCTCAGAAAGTCTGTATGTTCTTGCCTTGTACTGGTAGCATTATAGGTAGGTGTCTATAAGAAAATCTAGGCCGGGCGCGGTGGCTCACGCCTGTAATCCTAGCACTCTGGGAGGCCGAGGCGGGTAGATCGTTTGAGCTCAGGAGTTCGAGACCAGCCTGAGCAAGAGCGAGAACCCGTCTCTACCAAAAATAGAAAGAAATTAATCGGATAGCTAAAAATATGTAGGAAAAAATTAGCCAGGCATGGTGGCGTGTGCCTGTAGTCCCAGCTACTCGGGAGGCTGAGGCAGGAGGATCGCTTGAGCCCAGGAGTTTGAGGTTGCTGTGAGCTATGATGACGCCACTACACTCTAGCCCGGGCAACACAGTGAGACTCTGTCTCAAAAAAAAAAAAAAAAAAAAAAAAAAAACTACTGTTGCAGGGCCAGGAAGCCCAGGACCCCAGGGCCAGATGTAGTAACTAATTAGGTCACCATCATATCTATGATGGCCTCATTTGGTATTTCACTGAATGTCAAAGAAATAGAATATTTACTGTTTAAAGATTTTAAAAAGTTAATGCACATACGGGGTACAAATTTAAAAGTTTCTAGACTAAGATTTTGGGTTTAACCAATTTCTAACTAAGAAATTACTAGTGTTTCCTTAATGTATTACAGAATATGACTTAATTCAGAATAAAATATTTTTAGCCTGCATAGTATAGCTCTGAAGAGTATGGAATAGGAAAATTAGCCACAAAGTACTCTAATATTACCAATAATGAAGGCTTTCAGAGCAAGGAAATAAAAAATGCAAGCACAATGGTAAAGAAGAATGTTATCTGTGGTATGTACTCTTACCAAAGAATATAGGGCATGGGGCATCTTCACAGTTCATTTAAGACAGGGCATGAATAGTTCCAGAGAAAGAAAAATGAAAAATTCATGTAAGTAAAAAGACCATTAAAATAAATTTTTTTTTTTTTTTTTGGAGACAAGGTCCTGCACTGTTGCCCAAGCTGGAGTGCAGTGGTGTCATTATAGCTTACTGCAACCTCAAACTCTTGGGCTCAAGAGATCCTCCTGCCTCAGCCTCCCCAGTAGCTGGGACTACAAGTGTGCACCACCATGCCCAGCTAATTTTTCTATTGTTTTGTAGAAATGAGGTCTTGCTCTTGCTCAAGTTGGTCTTGATCTCCTGACCTCAGGCAGTCCTCCTGCCTCGGCCTCTCAAAGTGCTAGGATTACAGGTGTGAGCTACTGTGCCTGGACTTAAAAGAATATTTTTTAAAAAACAATATTAAGTTAAATCCATCACAAAAACTTAAATAAATTCCCCACAATTCAAATTATCTTCTAGGGAAAGGGGACAATGGCCAGCTCCATTTGCCTTTTTTGACTTGTCTTGCTTCATGCTATGAGAAATAAACGGAGATCAGGAATCTCCCTTTGGGCTATCTTTCAGGAATCTAAAGCCTTCTAGGGACCATATCCTAGCTTAATTAACTACACTTAGAAGAAATTTGCATTTTTCAAAAGAACTTCTGAATTAGATTTTAGATCAATCTAAGTCATCAAGCCAAAAATCTTCTAATTGTCTTGATCTTATTTTTGAGTACGCATTCCCAAAATGATTAGTCCTTATAAAATTTGCGAGTTCTTACTGAGCCTAAATTAGGCAAAAATCTAACTCTTCTTGGTATAATAAACACCCACTATTGCGTTAGAAGCAGATTTTTTTTTTTTTTGAGACAGAGTCTCACTCTGTTGTCCGGGCTAGAGTGCCGTGGCGTCAGCCTAGCTCACAGAAACCTCAAACTCCTGGGCTCAAGCGATCCTCCTGCCGCAGCCTCCCAAGTAGCTGGGACTACAGGCATGCGCCACCATGCCCAGCTAATTTTTCTATATATTTTTAGTTGTCCAGATAATTTCTTTCTATTTTTAGTAGAGACGGGGTCTCGCTCTTGCTCAGGCTGGTCTCAAATTCGTGACCTTGAGCAATCCACCCGCCTCGGCTTCCCAGGGAGCTAGGATTACAGGCGTGAGCCACCGCACCCGGCCTGAAGCAGATGTTTTAACCAAAGGATATCATCCAAAGACATCGTTCTTAGTTATTAGCATGCTGTTTAATATTCACCACAACTTGTTTTTAAGAACAAAAATGTGCTAACATTTAAGCCTGAAGGGCTATGAATACTATATACTGTACTTGATGCAGCTTGTTTATGCAATTTTCTGACAGATACAATTAATCTTGTGAAAATGACTAGGGTATAGCATAATAGCAAATTATCTTTGCAAAACACATATTTTTCCTGTAAAATCCCCTTATAATACTTACAATGATAGCATATGGAAAGAACATTAAAGAAGAAATTAAAAGTTATTAAATTAATAAATCTTGATTATGTGGTAGAACAAGGGTTAAAACGTTTCACTTATAAATAAGAATGAAATAAATTAGTCTGTACCTCCAACAAATGCATCTCCAGCTCCATTGGTGTCAATGATTTCTTTCTGGTCTTGATCCAAGACAGGGAAAGCAGTGACTTCACTATCTGCAATTACAACCAAAGAAAGGCAGACTGACTTCTCTTTGCAACACTCAATACAAAATCACCCAGTAAAGCTTGAAGCTCCTTCATCACTCATTCAAAGAGAGAGACAGGACATGGGCTCCATATTCTGTATGTGAGCACTTGGGAACAGAGGTGCAAAGTCATCTGCAAGTAATACTTTTTTTGTAATTTTCAGCATATAGATGCTGCTGTATGTGTCTTGTGAGAGAGTTACACATACCTAGGTAGTTCACATTTTTTTGGAATGGCTGTAAATGGTAGCAATACCATTTTGGATAGTACAAAGGATTGAACAGAAACTATGAGCTATAGGAAGTGTTTGTATGGATTGGATCATGGGTCTCTAATAAAGCTTTAAGCCTGACTGCATTCCTGGCAGTGAAATTTAGGACACAGTTAAACAGCAGTAAGGGGAAAAAAATGTATATATATATATATATAAAATGAGTCTTGGGTGTTTCTCTATAGAAAATCACAATGGCACAATAAAAACATTACTATTATTTTGTTACAGTAGTTCATGCCAATGTCAACAATTACTGATTTTAGTTGGCTGATTATAAATAACCTAATCTAGTTATGTTTTGCAAAGGAGTCACTATCAACCAGCAAAAGGGAAAGATAGTACTAAATGCCTGGGCAGAACAGAAGGGACCATGCAGCCAGCTCTAGGACAGTGCTCCAGATGTACTAGAGCAGTCTGGACCAGGGCTTGGTTGTTTTGACTATAGAGTAACCTAATTTAATGCTTTAAACGTGGCACATAACAGCAGAATGGAGTTACTTGTGATGAAATATGGCTTAGAGGACATCTGCAAATGATTGGATAGAGTTTCTTATTGGGGGCTGGAACTTTTGAAATCACAAGTTTGCATCTGTATGGGGACAGATGTGGCTAAAAATTTGTAAACTTCAATCTCATTGAAGATCAAGAGGTAAAAGGCAATCTTGAGAACCTTAAGAATCTCAAAAAGCATATTCTGTCTGCTTTTTGCTACCTGCTATTAATGGATACTTTCAACAAGAGATAAACATAGATATGTTAACAAAAAAAAGATCCTACTGGAAATACTGATATTCAAGAAGAGGACTCATTTACTTAGTGATTGCTTTTGACTATATGACTATAGATGCTAAAAAAACTCCATACCAGAAGCATCTATTTAAGCTCTTTAAGTAACTAAACTTTTTACACTTTGTAACACTAGGGACTACATAGCAGTTAATAAGATTTTGATTAGTTGCAAGTTATGGCATAAATATCCAAGTTTAAATTTTCTAGGGAGTATGTAATACATACTGTTACACAGGCCAAGAAAAAAAAAAGAAAAAAAAGAAAAAAAGATGTAAGCAGACTTTATTAGAAGTAATTGGGAAAGGGCTGTAGTCTGATTTAGGAAAAGGTCTGTACCATAAATATTTATAAAGAAATCTGGTTTTATTACTTCCAAGTACAAACCATACTATAAAGGGAACTAACAACTATAAACTATTATATATAAGAACAAACAGGCATTAAATAAGTGAAATGAGCTAAGTTAATGACACCATTACTCTTTATAATAGGTTACATTATGTAATAATATGTCTATAAAACATTTTAGATAAGAATTACTAGATTTACAGATTTGAAAATAATTACGCATAAATCATAAGTAAGCCACAATTACATATAATTCCCTGAGTTCTTTGTTTGAAAAAATTATTCATTTTTGATTGCATAATCTTTATAAAACCTAATTCACAATGGAAGAGATTATTTTGAACTTTGTTCTTAAGAATCATGACTTCTTGGTCTAAATTCTTGAAAATTCTAAATAAATGCAGTTTTATTAAACTTTTTTTTTTCTGGATGTATGTGTAGATCATTGAGATACTTTATTCTTAATTGTTATCTGAAGTGCAATTTCCTGATATGTAAAGCAGAATTGCTTTCCCCCTTTTATACTCTCTATACAAATAAGTATATAAAAATATCATGTATGCAAAAGATGTCACAAATTCAGTACAGATACAGCTCAGTTTTCATTATATTCTATATCTAGAGCACTATGAGAACTCCTTTCAAAATAATGACCCTGGAAATCTGCAAGATCCTGAAATAAGTTCTCAATCATGGAAGAAGGATTTAAAAATGTTCGATACTATTTATAATCAATTACATTTTTGGTGTGTTATATTTTTTTGAAATGTGATGATCTAAGCTGGTTTACAGAGCTATTAAAAAAAAAATCACACAACTAAGTAAACTAACTAAATAACATTCACCAGCATGACCTATCCCATAGCCATTCTAGGCAATTTACTATATGAACATATGAAGTACATTCACTAAATCTGAAGATATGCTTATAGGCATAGACATTTTCAGCCAATGAAGCCCAAGACACCCACTCACATGACTCTCATGGGGACCAATTTTCTTAGGCATGAAATGTGCCTGGTGTAGCTGTGGCAACAAGTAGTAAAAACTAGCTTTCTGCCCTAATTGTAGAAAATGGCACTATTAGTTTTGATCAAGTACTTCCACTTAGCTTAAGATAAGTCATAGCAATTATTTCTCAATTCTTTGCAAACTCTTCATAAAGTGAGAAGGAAAAGAATTGGGAATAATTATTATTCCTATTTCTCAGACTTCTACAAAACCACATTAAATCATGAGCTTCCCTAAGCAGACAGGAAACAAGCACTAACAATTCAGGTGATACCAGATTTTGTTTGTCTCATTTATCAGTTAAGACCCTCAGGGTAACCGTCATTCAAAACAATGAAATTTAGCTTACTTAGAATACAAAATAATCAATCTTATACATTCTCCAGGCAGTCTATACAAACAAATAATTTATTCTTCACTTTACTATGAGACAAGCTTCACTACCTAATCACTTAAGAGGCCAGTCTAGCTACAATGAAAACATCTTCATGCATCTATTATACAACGCCAAGTCAATAATAGCAGAGATGGTTAAGTTTGTACAAATACAGTATCTAACTGAAAAATAATAAAAATTCAGTCACTCAGTGCTGAACAATTAGATTAAATGTTTCTGTACCTTCACCTCCACTAAATTAATTATATATTTTAACATTTATATCCATATAACCTCATGATTATTATATCCTCAGAAAATTTTGTTCAAGGTATTTTGTTACTGTTTTGTTGATGTCCTCCTAAATTGTAAAGAATATATACTGGAAAAGATCCATAGCAGGTTGAAAGGCAGGTAGATAGGTGTTTGTTAATCTCAAGGTAGACTGTAGTCACCAGCTCTGCCACTGCTTCTGATCCAGCATCAACAGGCATGGAAGAGAGAAAAGTGATAGCAAAAACTTCACGAGAAAGTGAAAAGTATGACTAGGAAAAACGAGAACACTTAAAGATTCTTATAAGAGGCTCCAGTATCTTGACCATTCCTTATAATGAGGTAATTTCCAAAGTATTAATGTTTTCATTTATTTGTTTTTTAACCTTTTATTTGGAAATAATTTTAAACTAACAGAAAAGTTCCAAGAAAAATACAGATAACTCTCATATAACATTTATCCAGATTCACCAGTTTTTAACATTCTGCCACATTTGTTTTATCATTCCTCCTATATAGCTATAGTATTATTTATTCTTCCAAACCTTTTGAGCATAGGTTACATAAATTATGCCCTTTATCCCTTAATACTTCAGTGTGTACTTCTTAAGAAGAAGGATATTACGTTAGGTAACGAGGGTATAGTTGATAAATTTAGAAAAAAATTTTAATTTTATCTATAGTCCATATTCCAATTTTGTTAATTATCTTAATATCTTTCATAGTAATTTTTTTTCATCCAGTACAGGATTCAGTCACATATTGCAAAAATCACATATTGCTTTTAGTTGTGCTTGTTTTTAACTTTTTGAATAGGTAATATATTCACATGTTTCAAAAATATAAAAAATATGAAAAGGTATGCTATAAAATCTCCCTCTTCCCCCTCTCCCATTTAGCTGGTTTCCATTCCTTTTACTTACAATCTGGTTATCACTTTTATTGCTTCCAGAATTTCTCTATGCATATGCAAGCAAAACACATTCTTATTCCCCTCCTTCCCCTTTTTTTTCCCCAAAAAAAGGTATCATACTATTGAGGCTGCTCTGGGCCATATTTTTTTCACTTGGAGATTTTTCTATACTGGTAAACGGAGAATATTCTCATTATTTTTTTATTGTTGCATAATAGTCCATTGTATGGATATACTATAATTTATTTGACCAGTCCTTTACTGATGGACTTTTAGGTTATTTTCATTCCTCTATTATCATAAACAATGTTGTGAAGCATCAATACTTTTATTTTAAACAGACCTTAAATTTAATTACTTTGCTTAATAGCCAAGTCAATAATATCATTCTTACTTTATATAGGGAACTGATACAAGGAAACTAAGTTGTTATGCTAATTGCATGAGATATGCCTATGTCAAAGAATAGGAACAAAATGAGAATCCAGGAAATGCTTTTCTTTTCATTAGGACACACATACCAGGATATGAGCAAAGACACCCTGCTCAGACTGCCCTAATAAACAGGGTAATGAAACAGATGACAAACTCTGCTAATAATAGAGATTTATAGAACAATCCTAATTAACAAGGACTTTTGGGGAATGAAGAGCTCTGAGTTAATTTAATTTTCTAGTTAACTAAAGAAAAAGCAGAAAGTCTTTTTAGTTGGAAATCTTTCTAAATATATTAATATAATATAATAATATACCATGACATCTCTGCTTTAATTAGTTTAGTTTATTGAACTGAATGAAATTTTTCTTTGATAACAGAGAATCCTATAGCACATCTTAATGTCATTATTCTGAAGATCAATTATTAGTGTAGCTCCAAAAGGTATTTAATATAAGTGTTTTTGTGAAAAGCAGGATAAATGAAATGCTGGGAAGTGTGCTAGATTAGGAGTAAAAAACCCCATGGTTTTAGTCTGATTTTGGCTCAGCTATTTTATTTAAGAAATATTTATTAAGAGCCTATCATGTGTCAGGTACTCTGTTAGGAACTGGGAATACAGATGTGAACTGGACAAATAAAAACTGCTTTTATGGGGCCTACATTCTAGTGGGGATAGACAATACACAAGGAACAAATGAACCTGGTAATCTGAGATATTAATAGATGCCACAGAGAATAAAACAATATAATGTGATGAAGTGTTTCAGAGGAGGACAGTGTTACTTCCTCACTGAGGAGGTGATATTTGAGTTGAGACCTCAAGGGCAAGAAGATCCAGGAGTAGAAAATTCAAGTGCAGGGTCCTGGGCTAGCAGCAAGCTTGGTGAACTAAACCTGTTTAAGGTAGAGATAGTCACTGTAACTACAGTATGGTGGATGTGGGGGGGTTTATAGGATTTCATTCTATGTAAAATGGAAAACCATGGGAAGGTTTTAAACAGGGGAGTGACACAATCCCATCTTTGATGTAAAAAGATTATTCTGTCAGCCTTATAGAGAATGGACTGGAATGGTGCAGGTTGGGAGCAGGGTCAATGATGGTATTTACCAAGAAACCTTAGGCAAGTCACAATGTAATTTAAACTCGGTTTTTATTACTTGAAGATGAAGATAATACTTGCTGCACCTATTTTCTGTGACTATTACATGGATTAAGTAATAACAACGTTATGAAAACACCCTGTCAAATATAAAGCCCTATATAATTTTATAAGGTATTCTTCGGAGCTTACTTTCTTCAATCAGACAATAAGTATTTGTTGAACAATAGCTATGAGCTCTTCATACTGTTAGATCCTTTGGGGGAGATACAGGAGAAATATTAAGACAGGATCTGTCTCCTCAAGTAGTTTAGAATCTAGGTGGAAAGAGAAATTCTGCATATGTGAAAGAATTTGTAAAGTATCATACAATGTAATACCCATTATAACTGCAATAGGAGTTCAAGGAAGGGAAGAAACAATAGGAGTTTAATTAACTGGAGAGGGTTTCATGGAGAAGACTGAACTTAAGCTAGGTCTTAAAGATGCAGATAATAAAGAAGAGAGGAAAAGAAAGGTGTGTATACTCCAGGAGGACTAGAGAGGGAGAAGAAAGTTTATGTCCCAGGTAAAGCAAAAAATAAAGCAAGATGGGAGGGGTCTAGACATTTCTAGGTAGACTTTGAAAGCCAGCAAAAGTCTGGATTTGATGCATCAGGCAAAGGAATGCAACTGCAGTTTTTTGAGTAAAAAAGTATTGCACCCAGTGCTTTATATACTATATTTATAAAGCACTTACATATTATATTTAAGCATTTATATATTACACAAGAATATTCATGAAATTCATTCTCACTGCAATCCCACGAGTTAGGTATTATTGACCTGATTTTATAAACAAGCACGTTGAGGCTCAGAGTTTGCCAACTGCCTAGGGTCCTATGGCAAAGGCAGGACTTTGGGGCAAAACGAATGGGAGGTAAGGGGTAAAATATGATTCTGAAGTTGCCATTCAAGCAATGGTGCCACCATTTTTCTGAAAAAAGATGGTCATGGACAAAACAGATTTTGATTAAACAGAATATAGCAGTTAACTGACATTTAAATTCCCTTAAGCTGGTACTGACTAAACTTGACAAAATTAAATTGACAAATACTCCATAGAGAACAGAGGCAGTGTAACATTGTGGTTACAAGTATGAGCCAGACTGCTTGGGTTCATATTCCAACTTTGCCATTTACTATCTGGTAACCAAGTTAAACCTTCTACACCTCAATTTTCTCATACAATAATAACAATTACAAGGTTTTTGCCAACAGTAAATTAGTTCATACATGGAAGGCACTTACAGCAGCAGTCCCCAACCTTTTTGGCACCAGGGACTGGTTGCATGGAAGACAATTTTTCCACAGACCGGGTGGGGAGGGGATGGTTTTGGGATGATTCAAGCATATTACATTTATTGTGCACTTTATTCCTATTATTATTACATTGTAATATATAATGAAATAAGTATACAATTCACCATAATGCAGAATCAATGGGAGCCCTGAGCTTGTTTTCCTGTAACTAGACGGTCCCATCTGGAGGGGATGGAAGACAGTGACTGATCTGACAGGAGGCGGAGCTCAGGCGGTGACGTGAGCGGTGGGGAGAGGCTGTAAATGCAGATGAAGCTTTGCTCACTCACTGCTGCTCACCACCTACTCTGTGTCCCATTTGCTAACTGGCCATAGACTGGTACCAGTCCACAGCCTGGGGGCTGGGGACCGCAGAGTCTTAGAGTAAACGTTGGTACGAAGTAAACACTCTAAGTCTTTTTTGTGATTAAATGGACAAGAATATTTTTAATCTTAAAATGAGACTTTTGGGTATAGGGGATTTAGGTCTCATTTAAAATTGGTGCTTCTGAAGGCATGTTTTTGACTTTGTGGACTATTTGACTTGATATTGCTGTTTGTGGTAAAGTCTCTTAGTTTGTTCACGTTTTCTTCAAATGTTCTACAAATGTTTCAAGTTAACTCCAGTTGAAGTCTTCAGTGCTGAATGTAGACAAATAAGAGAATAAATGAATGGTTGCTCTGAATATGAAAATAGTTTTTCATAGAAAAGTGACCAAGAAAATGATAGATAGAATTACCGCTCTAAAACTCCTTTGTTTAGTGTGTCTGGGTGAGTATATATATTTTTTTCTTTAAGCGGTTTCTGATATCTTTAATAAAGCGTATGACTTTAATCTTACTGTAAAGCAGTTCATTTCAACCTGTTCTCTCTGCTTCTTTATGTGAATCTGCTTCATTCTCTTATCTATGAGAACTGGTTTCCTCTACTGGTTTAGCTCACAGGTCACTGGTCATCTATGGGTTGTCTAACTTTGTGAGGTTCAATCAGCTGTGCACAGGGAAGGAACTAGGGCTCATGGCACGAAACT
This sequence comes from Propithecus coquereli, assembly GCF_000956105.1. NCBI lineage: Eukaryota > Metazoa > Chordata > Mammalia > Primates > Indriidae > Propithecus > Propithecus coquereli. Next base: position 6,683,663 of record NW_012154174.1, read on the forward strand.
TGGCTGCCTGGCTAAGAGGGCTATAGAAAAGGTAATCATTTGCGTGATGATCCCTAGCATCCAGAACAATGAATGCCTGGCACATTATAGGTGCTCAATAAATATTTGTTGAATGAACAGAGTCATTTTTCATGAATACAAATCTGATCATGTTATTTCCCTGTTAAAATAAAAATCCTTCAGTGGTTCTTTACTGAATGAAGTCTTAACTCTAGGATATGAATTTAGCCTACTTTTCACACTTCATCTTTTGCCATTCCCTGACTTGTGGTTGCTCTTTGGTTGTACTCATAATTTCCCAAATAGGCCATGCTTTTTTATTCCTATGCACACATCAAGTCTACTTCTCAAATTGTCTTTCACTCCTAGTTCCAAATCCCAGATAAGGCACGTCCTCTTGGCTTTGGTTTCTGACCTCTAAGTAGAACTGATTACTTTCTCTTTTACGCCATCACTTATAACCTTCACATACTGTCATGAAAGTATTCATCATATTTATAATTACTTATTTACAAGTGTCTTCTCAACTAAACTGTGAGGTCCTTGTGGGTAAGAATCATGACTTAATCTTATTTCTAGCTCTTGGTACTGTACCTACTACACAGTACAATTAACATTTATTACTGAATGATTATTCCTACTATATTTTAAGTTCCTTGAGACTGGTGTCTATATGTTTTACATTTGATTATCCCCTGAAATCTAGTGTAGTATGAACTCACTATGTATTGATTGATTTTGAGTAAGTGGTACATAACTATACACTTCTCTAGCTTAGTTTAGTAAACCAAGTAAGCCAAATAAGCTAAAGGTTCTAGTTGTCAATGATTCTGCTTTTTAGAGTTATTAGGGTTTAATCTAGCATTTTAGATGCTTGCATAAAAGGAAATCATACAATTGCTTCAAATTCAGAGGGTAGTGTGCCATTTCAACAGCGAATAAATTCAACCTTGCATGACCTTTCCCAAAAAGCTTTCTGAATCTGTGTTGAACACATTCTGGAGAAATCATGAAAATATGATTTGATGGGCGCCTTCACGAAAGTTATTTTCCATCATTCTGAAATGAGGACTTCTTTATGACTCAATGAACCTAGATTCAGATCCTGCTTAAAGGTAGAAGGCTCTGATAAGCCTTGAATCAACACTTGGATTGGATCAAACCAGGGCAATCAATCCTAGTGACACATGTGGGGTTCCTGTCATGACAATGCTTTATAAATCTAACTAACATCTGTATTAATATGTATGTGATTCTTCCTTATAAAGAGATCATGGATTCTTATGGCTGGGAGAATGGGAAGAAGCATTTATCAGATAATGTAGACCAAGGCATCATAGCTATGAAAAATACTGAGAGACCAAACATTAATGTCTTTCTTAATTTTTTAGTGGTCTGGTCCTCATCATTGTAGTAGTAGGATAAAGAATATTACTGGTATTCTAAATGGATCTCTTCTTAAAACTATATAACTCCCTTTGAGTGTACCAGTCAAGATTTTAAAAACAGACATGAACATACAAAGCTATTCTGTTTTTAAAGAAGAAGCTATTGATGACACTACTTCTAATCATGGACTTTACATCAGTAAAATTCCAGTTTGAATTGTTGATGATGGCAGTAGAAAATGTTTACAAGTTTACAAAGGAAAACCTGCATTAGGTAAGAGGGGACCACTGATTCATTTTTTCTTTATGGAGGAGAAGAAATCTTAGAGTGATGAAAGCATTGCTGAAATATCATTTATGTTCAGTGCAATCCAGTTTATAGGAATGATAATGACAAGATTTTTAAAACATTCTATACTATATAATAAAAGTAAAATTCCCCAAAGTATGGAGTCAATTTCAATGGATACCGTGACAATCAAACACTGACAAAAGTTCTGAGTACGATTTATTTATTTATTTATTTATTTATTTTTTGAGACAGAGTCTCACTCTTTTGCCCAGGCTAGAGTGAGTGCCGTGGCGTCAGCCTAGCTCACAGCAACCTCAAACTCCTGGGCTCAAGCGATCCTCCTGTCTCAGCCTCCCGAGTAGCTGGGACTACAGGCATGCGCCACCATGCCCGGCTAATTTTTTTTTTTTCTATATATTTTTAGTTGTCCAATTAATTTCTTTCTATTTTTTAGTAGAGACGAGGTCTCGCTCTTGCTCAGGCTGGTCTCGAACTCAAACAATCCGCCCGCCTCGGCCTCCCAGAGAGCTAGGATTACAGGCGTGAGCCACCGCGTCCGGCCTCTGAGTACTATTTATTGTCTAATAAACTAAATTGGATTCACAGATCACTTGTCTACTTTGAATATAGCGATAAACACCAGCAGATAACTATTTTATCCAATTTAAGCAGAACACGTTTCTTTATTGAGTCATTTGCCAATCTCTCTTGCACTTAAAAGCAGATTAAAATGTGTAAACGTATGGTTAATTACCTGTAACAAAAAGAACCTCTCAAGTACAAAATTTTACGCTGCTTTTAAAGCTTGGTTGTACTTCTCACAATTCTGTATGAACAGAAGCTGCAGCATCGGGTTTTAATAAAAAAGTTGCAGAAATACTATAAGGATCACACTCATCATTCTGTTAAAGGATGTAGAGTTGAGCTATAGCCTACCTAAACTATCTGAGGTTCAGTAAAGTCTCTGGGCAAAGATACAGTTCTGGAAAAGACTGATTAATCTAAAGAACTAAACTAAAACCAAGATAATTCAGTCCCTTGATGATAGTGATTGGTGGGAGCGGTTCAGAAACAGAATTCATACCAGCTTATATGAGTTGATGTGCATTTCTCTTCCCAAATCACCTTGGTGGATTGACATGGTGAGTCATGGTGGGAATATTTACACCATGGAAATTGGAAAACACAACAAACTTGGTTTGCTATGAGACAGTTGTTAAAATACATACTAGCATATCTTTGATTAGGTTCCATCTTTACTACTATGCTATCTTTAAATTGCTATTTATTTATTTATTTGTTTGTTTGTTTGTTTGTTTGAGACACTCTAGCCCGCTTTTGTTGCCCGGGCTAGAGTGAGTGCCATGGCGTCAGCTTAGCTCACAGCAATGTCAAACTCCTGGGCTCAACAGCGATCCTCCTGCCTCAGCCTCCCGAGTAGCTGGGACTACAGGCACGAGCCACCACGCCCGGCTAATTTTTTATTTCTATTTTTAGTTGACTTGCTAATTTTTTCTATTTTTAGTAGAGACGGGGTCTCGCTCTTGCTCAGAGCTGGTCTCAAACTCCTGAGCTAAAGCGATCCTCCTGCCTCGGCCTTCCAGAGTGCTAGGATTATAGGCGTGAGCCACCATGCCCAGCCAAAATTGCTATTTATTTTTTATTTACCCTAAGCGGAGACTGAAAATACAATTGCTATGTTGATACTACTCAGTATTTGTATCTCACAAATGAATAGTAACCAGATTACTTTGCAATGTCTTCTGAAAAGTAAATCATCATTCCCCATTTGTCCCTCATTCAATTCTCTCAAATGAAGTGTGCTTAATTTGGAAACTTTTTTTATTTTTTTGGAGACAAGGTCTGTCACCCAGGCTGAGTGTAGTGGTGCAATCATAGCTCACTGCATCCTCCAACTCCTAGGCTCAGTGATCCTCCTGCCTCAGCCTCCCAAGTAGCTAGGACTACAGAGGTGTGCCACCACACCTGGCTAATTTAAAACATTTTCTTGTAGAGGCAGGGTCTCCCTATGTTGCCCAGTCTGGTCTTGAACTCCTGCCCTTAAGCAACCCTCCTGCCTCAGCTTCCCAAAGTGCTGGGATTACAGGCATGAGCCACAATGCCCAGCCAATCCAGAAATTTTTGAAATAGAAAACCCCATGATGAGAAGAGAGCCAGTCTAGACACTCTTAAATCTGCTGTCATATTCATCAGAGATTAGGCCTGTTGCTCTCAGAGTCACTGGGTTCAACTTGATTGGGGATGCCATATTCCCTTGTTTATATTTTAATAGCTGTAACAAACCTTTAGACTCATGGTTGGAATTTCTGGCCACAAAGCCTAGGGAAGTTGGTTGTTTCTTTCATTGCTCTCATCACTAAAGGTTTTGCTATTGTTTTTAAGTGGTTACAACCAAACCTTTCTGTTTATTTTATTTCTTATTGGGGTTTAATTTATATAAAGCAAAATGCACACATTTTTTTTTTTTTTTTTTGAGTCTCACTCTGTTGCCCTGGCTAGAGTGAGTGCCGTGGCGTTAGCCTAGCTCACAGCAACCTCAAACTCCCGGGCTCAAGCGATCCTCCTGCCTCAGCCTCCCGAGTAGCTGGGACTACAGGCATGCGCCACCATGCCTGGCTAATTTTTTCTATATATTTTTAGTTGTCCAGATCATTTCTTTATATTTTTTTTAGTAGAGACGGGATCTTGCTCTTGCTCAGGCTGGTCTCAAACTCCTGAGCTCAAACAATCCACCCGCCTCAGCCTCCCAGAGTGCTAGGATTACAGGCGTGAGCCACTGCACTCAGCCAAAACGCACAAATCTTAAATGTACAGTTTGATGAGTTTTGACAAATGTGTACTTGTGTAGTTGACATGCCTATCAAGCTATAGAACTGTGCCATCCAATACAGTAGCCACTAGCCACGTGTGGCTGTTTACATTTAAATTCACTGATATCAGATAAAATTAAAAATATAGTTCCTTGGTTACATTTGCCACATGTCAAGTGCTCAATAGTGACACAGGCTACCAAATTGGACAGCAGAGATACAGAATATGTCCATCCCATCACTGCAGGCAGTTTTATTGGATAATGCTGCTATAAATATATTCATCTCAGAAAGTTCCTTCATGTCCCTTCACAGCCAAATTTCTTCTCATTAAAACGAAACGAAAAACAAAAGGCCTAAAATCAGGCATACTCGGCCCACTGCGTCCACCACTGGGACCCAAAGACTGGCTCAGCTGGATTATAAGTCACTGGCAAAACCTCATCACAGCCTCAACTAGTAACTGTACTCTAAGCCACCAAGGAAATCACAGACACCACTGACCCTGTGTACTGCCTAAGAAATCATACAAAGATGATGCAGGCACCTAAAACCAAAGCCAAAGTGTTCTATTCAACTAATGACATATTAATATATACATGTTCAAGAAAAATTCTCTCATTCAAAAGCAATTTCAAAAAATCAGAATAAGCAACTGCTACATTAGGTGTGTAGATATCAATGGAAGGACACAGGAAATATGAAACCACCCAAGGACCCCAGCAATCACTTAACAATGGATCTCAATCAAAAAGAATTCTTTGTAATGCCAAATAAATAACTCCAAATATTGATTCTAAAGAAGCTCAATAACATTCAAGAGAAATGTGGAAACCAATACAAAGAAATCAAAAAATCAATTCAGATATGAATGAGAAATTTACCAAGAAGATAGATATCTTTAAAAAACAAACAAATAAACCCAAACAGAAATTCTGGAGCTGAAAAATTCATTGAGGGAAATACAAAACACATTCAAAAGCTTCAAGAATTAAATAGACCAAGCAGAAGAAAGAATCTCAGAATTTAAAGACAGGTCTTTTGAAATAATCCAGTCAGACAAAAATAAGGGAAAAATATTTAAAAAGAATTAGCAAAGCCTTCCAGATGTCTGGCTCTACATAAAGCAACCAAACTTACAAACTGTCGATATTCCTGAGGGGGAGGAGAGATTAAAAAGTTTAGAAAATCTATTTAAGGAACTAATCAATGAAAACTTCTCAGGACTAGCGAAAGAGTTAGACATTCAGATACAGGAGGCCCAACAATCCCCAGGCAAATACACTGCAAAAAGGACTTCACCACTGCACATTATAATCAGAATGATTAAAGTTAAAATGAAAGAAACAATTTTAAAACTAGCAAGAGAAAACTGTCTAGTTCCCTATAAAGGAAACTCCATCAGACTAATAGCAGACCTTTCTGCAGAAACCTTACATGCCAGAAGAGAATGGAATGGCATTTTCAAAGTGCTGAAAGAAAAAAACCTGACAGCCAAGAATTTTATATCCTGCCTAAATAAGCTTCATAAATGAAGGAGAAAAAACATCTTTCCCAGATAAGCACGTGCTGAGAGAATTTGTCACCACTAGATCAGCTCTACAGGAAATGCTCAAAGTTGTCTTAAACACGGAAAAGGAAGGCCAATATTCATCATCAAGAAAATACATGAAAATATAAAACTCCAAGGTCTAACAAAGCAATCATGCAAAGGAGGAAGAGAAAGGAATTAAATGGTACCATGACAGAAGTTCAGCACACCACAAAGACAAAAAGAGAAAAAGGAACAAAGAATATATGAAACACCTAGAATTCAATTAATATGACAAGAATAAAGCCTCACATACCAAATATTAACCTTGAATGTAAATGGATTAAATGCTTCACTTAAAAGATATAGATTGGCAGAACAGATAAAAAGAAAACATGATCCAACTATATGCTACTTAGAAGAAACTCACCTTACCCATAGACATATACAGACTGAAAGTAAAGGGGTGGAAAAGATATTCAATGCAAACAGAAACGAAAAGCAAGTAAGAATAGCTATATTTATATCAGAGAGAACAGACTTTAAATCAAAAACAGTAAAAAAAAGACAAGGTCATTATATAATGATAAAGGTATCAATTTATGCAAGAAGATACAATGATTCTAAATATCTATGTGTCCAACATCGAGCACCTAGATTCACAAAACGAATATTATTAGACTTAAAAGAAAGAGATAGAGAGCAACACAAAAATCGTGGGAGACTTCAACACACAATTCACAGCACTAGACAGATCATCGAGACAGAAAATCAACAAAGAAACATTGTACTTAAATTGGACTTTAGACCAAATGGACATAACAGACATTTTCAGAATATTCCACTCAACAACTACAGAATATACATTTTTTTCGTCAGCACATGGAACAAAGATAGACCACACTTTGGGTCACAAAACAAATCTTAACACATTGTAAAAAATCAAAACCATATCAAGTACCTTCTCAGACCACAGGAGAATAAAGCTAGAAATCAATACAAAATTAAAAAAATGAAGCATTTCTATACATCAACAATGACCAAGCTGAGAACTAAATCAAAACAAATCAAAAACTCAATCGCATTTATAATAGCGGCAAAAAAATAGAATACTTAGGAATAAATTTAACTAAGGAGAGAAAGATCTCTATGAGGAGAACTACAAATCACTGATGAACAAAATCATAGGATGCTATAAACAAGTGGAAAAATGTCTCATGCTCATGGATCAGAAGAACCAATATTGTTAAAATGTCCATACTGCCCAAAGCAATCTACAGATTTAATGCAATTCCTATCAAAATACCAACATCATTTTTCACAAAATTAGAAAAAACAATTCTAAGATTCATATGGAAGCAAGAAAGAGCCAAATAGCCAAAGCAGTTCTAAGCAAGACAACAAAACTAGAGGCATCACATTACCTGACTTCAAATATACTATAATGGCATAGTAACCAAAACAGCATGGTACTGGCATAAAAGTAGACACAAAGATCAATGGACCAGAATAGAGAATCCAGAAATAAAAGCATATACCTACAACCAACTGCTCTTCGACAAAGTTGACAAAACAGATCTTGGGGAAAGGACAAACTATTCAATAAATGGTGTTGGGAAAATCGGATAGCCATATGCAGAAGAATGAAACTGGATCCTTATCTCTCGCCATATAAAAAACTAACTCAAGATGGATTGAAGACTTAAATGTAAGATGTAGGCTGGGCACGACAGCTCATGCCTGTAATCCCAGCATTTTGGGAGGCCAAGGCAGGAGGATTGCTTGAGGCCAGGAATTCAAGACCAGCCTGGGTAACAAAGCGA
>NW_012154174.1:6700752-6701306 GCF_000956105.1 Propithecus coquereli
TTGTGCCATGCTAATTCTTGGAAAAAACAAAATAATGCCAACAAGTCTCTATTTTTAACGTACTGATAGGCTATGTTAATAGTACCCCAAAGAAAGAAAAGAAGCAACTGCTTCCCAGCCCATATATCAATCTGTTCATCTTTTTAAATACTTTATTTTAGATAATAAAAGTAAATGTTCTATGTGAGCTGTAAAGCACAACATAAGTATTAGCAATTACTTTCTACTTTACCATAGCGGCTGCTGATAAGGAAGAGAAAAAAAAACCCTGTTCTGGTTTGCTCAATCTGAAAGCCTAGAATTTGAGTGTCTAAAGGTAAGGTGCACATTTTCTGATAGCAATAGTATACTCTACATACTCTGAGAGGGAAGAGAACATACACTGAACCATATAGGTGCTTTCTACTCCTCATAATCAGGTATTTTGATATTAAAGGTATGGATTCAGAAATATCTATTACACCTTTGGGAAAGTGACGGGCACAAGCTGTTACATTTTTTAAAGCATAAATGAGGCTGGGAAATCTGAAAATGCGAACATTTTATCTAGCACA
>NW_012154174.1:6701356-6705140 GCF_000956105.1 Propithecus coquereli
CTCAAACAATCGGCCCACCTCGGCCTCCCAGAGTGCTAGGATTACAGGCGTGAGCCACCGTGCCCGGCCAGGAGATACCATCTTACTCCAATAAGAATGGCCATTATTAAAAAGTCAAACAACAATAGATGTTGGCATGGATATGGAGAAAAAGAAACGTTTATATGCTGTTGGTCGGAATGTAAATTAGTACAACTTCTATGGAAAACAGTATGGAGATTTCCCAAAGAAGTAATAGTAGATCTACCATTTGATCCTGCAATCCCACTACTGGGTATCTATCCAGAGGAAAAGAAATCATTATATCAAAAAAATATCTGCACTGATACGTTTATTGCAGTACAATTCACAATCACAAAGACATGGAATCAGCTTAAGTGCCAGTGAACTGATGAATGGATAAAGAAAATGTGGTGTATATATATCATGGAGTACTACTCAATGATAAGAAGGAATGAAATAATATCTTTTACAGCTACTTGGATGAAACTGGAGGCCATTATCCTAAGTGAAGTAACACAGAACAGAAATATTAATGCCACATTTTCACTTACGAGTGGGAGCTATACTATGGCTACGCAAGGGCACGCAGAGTGGTATAATGGACATTTGAGACTCACAAAGGGGGCAGGAGAGGGTGAGGGATGAAAAATTACCTATGGGGTACAATGGGCACTACTCAGGTGATGGGTACACCAAAAGCACAGACTTGACCACTGTGTAATATATACATGTTAACAGAATCCAACCTGTACACCCTAAATCTATTAAAATTTTTAAAATGGAAAAAAAACTTCCAAAAAGTCACTGTTCTGATTTCTATCACTATAAATTAATACTGCCTGTTCTAAATTCAGATAAATGTAATCATACAGTATATGTTCTTTTATATCTGACTTCTTACCTTAGCACATTTTTTTAACATAATGTTTTTGAGATTTATTCATGTTTTTGGTCATACTGGTCATCCATTTCTTTTAAGTGTCCAGTGGTGTGCTGCAGCCTGCTCACATTGGTTAATGAGAACTGATTTTTCATACATAAAGCTCTTCTCAAATATAAGTTCAGTGACCTCACATTGGTAGCCTGATATTAGTCATGGTGGGAGTATTTATACTATGACACAATTGCTACAAATCTAATCTCTCTTTTTCCTGGGAGCCAGTCATGAAACATTTACCAACATATCATCTATTCTGTCTTTAAGTATCTACATCGACAGTGATAAAAGCAGAAAGAAATGTAGGTTGCAACCCTGGGATCTGTTAAGGCAGGAATGGCCAGGGAAGTCTAGCTATCATCACTTTAAAAACCTAGCTATATAATAAAACCCCTTATGTTTTCCTCTTTGGTTTAAAACCTAGTTGAAAGGGGCAATTTTCTAAACAAGAAAGTAGGATGTTCTTTCTGGAATTTTTCATCTGATTTCTTCATTTGACTCAAGTGTCTATCAAAAATGTTAAAGAAGAAGGAAATATTCCTCTATATGGGATGTCACTGTTTGTCTAGACAAACAGATTCTCCATAATTCAGGATTGCCAATGTCTGTCAGGAGATTAAGAAGAATGGCACAATGTAGTAAAAAAAAAATCAAGACCCTGTGTCAAAACAGGCCAGTATTTGTCATCCAATACTGTGCCAATTGTTGGTAATTCCTCACAGAACTGGTTCTACTAATTACTCCTAGCTGATACTTCTATTTTCTTCCCCAAAGCATCATTCTAAATGTCTACAACTCTTTTTAAGCGACCTACTAATTCTAACGCTCAGAGGAAATAGAAGTCATTAGGTGTCAAGTCTTTACACTTTGCTAGCTATGTTGAACTACTATTAGGTCATTAAATATGAAATGTCCGATTTTGAATCAAAAGTCTAGTTTATTATATCTCAAACAAGACACAGCACAATTAATCAAAGTGGGGGCCTAAACTATCGACACAGTTTTGCCATCATAACAGTAGCTTGCTTACACTAGCACCAAAGAAGTCTGGAGAGCAAATGGCAATGAAATCACAAAAGGCGTTCTCTACAGCTTGTTGAGAATTGAATATTTTTCCTTGCAAGAAGCGGTAGTCAGTTGATGAATTACAGTGGATGACAGAGAGTTTCCAAGTTCAGCTTCTGTAGTTTGAACAGAATTGTTTTTTGTGACATGTGGTCTTGCAAGAGGACTGGCCTGTCTCTATTGACCAATCTTGGCTCCTTAATCGCAAGCATCCTCATCATTTTTTCTAACTGGTTGCAGTAGACATCCACTGTAATCAATTGACCAGGTTTCAATTAAGCTATAGTGGATAATACCAGTGCTGGACCACCAAACAGACACCATTAGCTTTTTTGGATGAATATTTGGTTTTGGACTGTGTTTCAGCACTTCATCTTTATCCAACCACTGTGCTGAACACTTGGGGTTGTCAAAAAGAGTCCATCTTTCATCACACGTAACAATACAGCGTAGAAATGGTTCACCTTTATGTCATGACAGCAAAGAAAGGCAAGCTTCAAGGTGATTTCTCTTCTGATGCTCATTTAATTCATGTGATGTCCATCTATCCAGCTTCTTTACCTTGCCGATTTGTCTAAATTGGTCCAATTTTGTTGGAATAGTAACGTCAAACCTTGATGCTAATTCACGCGTAGGTTGAGATGGATTCACTTCCACTACAGCTTTCAGCTCATCATTATCACCTTGTTCTCAGGTCACCCAAATGGCTCATTTTCAAGATGAAAATCACCAGAATGGAACTTCTCAAACCATCAACGTGCTGTGTGTTCATCAGCCACATCCTTCCCAAACACTTCGCTGATATTTCGAGCTATCTGTGCTGCTTTGGTTCCATGATGGAATTCATGTTAAAAAATAACAAGAATTTTTTTATTTGTTTGTTTTGAGACAGAGTCCACTCTGTTGCCCAGGCTATAGTGCCATGGCGTCAGCCTAGCTCACAGCAACCTCAAACTCCTGAGCTCAAGTGATCCTCTTGCCTCAGCCTCCCAAATAGCTGGGAGCTGGGACTATGGACACATGCCACCACACCTGGCTAATTTTCCTGTTTTTAGTAGAGACAGGGTCTCACTCTCGCTCAGGCTGGTTTCAAACTCCTGCGTTCAAGCTGTCCACCCGCCTCAGCCTCCCAGAGTGCTAGGATTATAGGCGTGAGCCACCGCGCCTGGCCCAATAACACAAATTTTTAAATTATCCCTGGTTTCACAAAAGTTGCTCTAAAAAAAAACTGAAACATAATCACAAGCCAAAACGTGTGTTTGGAAGAAATGAGGATGTACCTTCACAATAAAAAAAAAATAAATAAAAACAAGCGTCAAAGTGAAATGTCAGAGATATCAACTGTCAAACTTAGTACTTAAGGAAATCAGACATTCCATACTTAATAACCTAATATTTTTCCACAGAACAATATAAGAATGAGTATCTTTGTTTCTGAGATTAGAAGATGGGAGAGAATTCATTTTAGGGAAACTACATCATATAGCTCAGAGGATACTATTTATACTCCAGTCTACGCAAATGGCACCTGCTAGACAGACCACAGTACTATTTTTACTTCCTCAGATGACCCAGAAACCATATACAAACTAAGCAGGATATAGCCATCAGTTCTGCAAGGTCAGTGTCTTTAATTGCATGGTATGTGAAGTCTTGACATTGGTTATACCTGGACAGAAGAAATTTGTGCCATGCTAATTCTTGGAAAAAACAAAATAATGCCAACAAGTCTCTATTTTTAACGTACTGATAGGCTATGTTAATAGTACCCCAAAGAAA
>NW_012154174.1:6709700-6711443 GCF_000956105.1 Propithecus coquereli
TAAGAAATAATAAAATCTTCAATGTTGCTCAATATTGTACTTTACTCATGAAAAAAAATCATCATGTAAGAGATCCCATACAAGAATGGTAGAAATTGCTCTGATGCATGAAAATAAAATGACACACTAGAGAACCTCAAACACTGAAGAAAATTGAAAAATCTGCAAAAATATATTGAACAGCAATAGGAGAACAACTGGAAAAATACCACAAATATAAGGGAGAACTGGGAATCTCTGAGTTTGGAATTTATGTGCATATTTGATGAATAAAAGGATAAAAGATGGTACATGTACTTGGGGATGGGGGGGAGAGGATGAACAATTAAACAATTAGGAGAGGAGAGAAGAATTGCAAATAAATGAGAAGAACGCAGTTTTGAAACAAAAATCCCAGAAAATCTAATATAGAAAACTTAGTGTTAATAAAGGTATAATGCGAAAAGTGAAACACATTGAGCTGCCCTGTATTACATACAGGCTAATATTAAATATTTAACTCCCCAAAGAGCAAATTCCCATATGGCCAGTTGGATCAGAGATGACACAAAAGAATTTAGAGAAGCACTAGATGAAAGAAACTGTGTATACATAGATTGAATGTTTTAAAGAAGGGCACTGAGTGTGGTTTTTAAAATAAACCTGATTCTTTAGATTAAGTCAAAGTTTGAACAATAGCTTGTTTTAACTTTTGTTTTTAGTCAGTTTAAATCTTGAATTAAATTGAGATCTTTCATTCTGAACATTACTTTTATGATAAGAAAACAGAATATAAGCCTGAAGGGAAATAGGGCCACTGTACATTGTATTCATTGCCCCTTCTTACTGAGCTCATCCCTATGGGAGAACTGTAATCTCTTAGTAATGACTGTACTTCTGGCTGGGCACAGTGACTCCCACTTGTAATTCCAGCTACTTGGCAGGCTGAGGCGGGAGGATTGCCTGAGGATAGGAGTTTGAGATCAGCCTGGGCAACATAGCAAGACCCTGCCCCTAAAAAATAAAATAAAATAAATTAGTTGGATGTGGAGGTATGCACCTGTAGTCCCAGCTACTAGGGAGGCTGAGGCAGGAGGATCATTTGAGCCCAGGAATTGAAGGCTGCAGTGAGCTATGATGATATGATGCTACTGCACTCCAGCCTGAGTGACAAAGTGAGACCTTGTCTCAAAAAAAAAAAAAAAAAAAGTTATACAGAAGGCAAATTTCTGTCCAACAGAAGGAAAAATTTTCTAACAATTTAGGGTTTATAAAACCGAAATGAAATGAATCTCCCAGGTTGTGTTTTAGAGGACTCCTGAATTGAGTTGGGATGGAATAAAATGATCCCTATGCCCCTTTCAACTTTAAGACCTTAGGGTTTTATAAGAATTCAGAGTGAACAGGGAAAAAAAGTAAACTGAAGTTTCTCAGGAGAGTAAGTTTGGAAGAGCACAGTATGATCCTAAATATGTAAAATTATGTAATGAGTGTGCACGCAATCACTCAGTAGAAAGATGTCTGGAAAGATAATCACTAAATTATTAACTTTTGATATCTCCAGGGGGAATTTTAATGGATATTTTATATAAGAGAATATGCTGAAGATGACATCAGTAACCATGAGATCAAGTATTGTAACTAAGAGTAATACATTAGAGTAGTGCTTCCCAAACTTTTTCTCCTCAGGCTCCTATAATACTCTTAAAAAACTGTTGGCCAGGCGTGGTGGCTCATGCCTATAATCCTAGCACTCTGGGAGGC
>NW_012154174.1:6711593-6714924 GCF_000956105.1 Propithecus coquereli
AGCTTGGACAGTATATAAAAACTCTGCTTCTATATAGCTCTGTTCCCTTTATGTTGTTGTTATAGATTACATCTTTACACATGTCTGCCTGTTAATATATACTTACTGTTTTATGCATCTGTCTTTTACATCATGAATGAAATAAAAGAAGAGTTATAAACCAACAGTACTGGCATTTATGTTTACCGGTGTAGTTACCTATACTGGAGTTCTTTATTTCTTCATATAGTTTTGAGTTACTGTCTAGCATTCTTTCATTTCAGCCTGAAACATTCCCATTTAACATTCCTTGTGGGACAGGTCTATTAGCAATGAACTCCTTTAGCTTTTGTTTACCTGGAAATGTCTTTATTTCTCCTACATTTCTGAAGGATAATTTTGCCAGATAATAGAACAACTTCATTCTTAAGCCCATTTTTTCACATGGCAAGTTATATATATAATTACAAAGAAGCTAACTTATTAAGCAGATTTGCCACAATTCCTAATGCATTTTAATTTATTGAAGGTCCAAGAAGATAAAATTGTAATGTGGGCAGAGATCAGTGTTGAACTCAAGATAGGAAAGCTTTTTGGAAATTAGTTGCTGATTGTACTTTGATAATTAAATATACAAACCTATGATCCTTTTAGGTTCACCTAATTAGTATCAAATGAGTTTACTTAATTACAGCTGTAAATTAAATGCATATAGGGTTTGTCTCATCTCAAAATAATTATATGTGCATTGTAATGTGAATTATAGAACATTAATTTGTAGTTTATCGATTATTCCCTAAACAGAGACTGGGATTCATTAGGACAAAGTTATAATCACAGCAGTTTTGATAAATAGGTCCTAGAAAAAGTTCCCAAATAACATTTGCATACAAGTTCTTTAAAGGAGAGGTATACATGTGTCAGAGTTGGTAGTGCACAGACATTTATTGCAAAGTCCCAGTCTAGAAAAGTATGCTCCCTGAGGTATTCAGGTGAAGGCATATACATTAATATCTCCACACTCATTCTGCACGGAGCTAGAACTTTTTCAAGTTAATAGTTGAGGTTATAATTACTTTTTTAAAAAAGGATCTTTGAGCATAAAGATAAATAACTACAGATCAAACTACTACTTCTAATAAAATAGCTCTTAGCAGATGGAGAATGTAATAGATTCACTATCATATTAAGAAAGCTTCTGTTATGTCTATTACACCTAGAACCACAAAAAAGGGGACAAAACTCTACATCTTCCTCTGGTGTGTGGATACTTTACTGTGGCAGTTATCTTTTTTTCCTTTCCTTTTGTGATTTTAAAAAAAAAAATCTGAGAAGAAATATTTACTGCTATAAAATGAGCAGAGAATTATTAACAGCATAAATGCAGACTAATCAGGGAAAGAAAACAATCTAACTCTAGAGGATTTTTAAAGGAAATGACTATGTTGATCAATTGGAAAGAAACAGCCCAATCCAAATGGGGCTTGCGCAATACACAATTTAGTACCTTTTAATTTGAGGGGGTGGGAGGGCTTTAGCCACAAATTAAAATATTTCAAATGCAATTTTGTGAACAGGCCTTAGATTTTTCCTTAAATATAAAATGCATTTAAGTAAAAATGTGAGATTTTCATGTTTAAAATACACAAACTATTCAGACTAGCCAGCCCCTTGCCTTATATGCTTTAAATGCACCCACTGTTTTTCACATGTTCCCTTTCCCGCTCTTTTGTGAGACACTTCCCAATAACCACACCAATAACTGTGACTGAGCTTACATTGCTTCCCTTCGATATTTTGCACAGGGAAACTCTCTGCTGCCACAGAGCCCGAAGACCACACTCGATTGCTTACTTACTGTAAATACTAACACCTGCTAGTTAGGACTAGTGGCATTATCAGGCTTCAAAAGCAACAGCAGTAAAGGCTAAGCGGACATGTCAAGGCTTTTCTCTGCATTTGGAATTTCTAACTTTGGCTACCATAGCTTTTTTCTCACTTTTTTGGGTAGTTTTCTGCCATTTTCTTTCTTTAAATATAGAGATTTAGGGGAAGACCTCAGCATAATAATCCTATTTTAAGTCAGCTCAATTTTGGCCTAAAGCAAACATCTAATCACTCATGATTAATTCTAAAGAACATAACCTACCCTCATGTTCAATGGGGCTATGTTTGAATCTAACTAGTGGCTTCCTCTCATCTTTCACTGCCTTTCAGTCTTTCTTTTTCCTGTGTTAACTTAATCCCCAAAGTGACTGAAGAATCATAAACTGCCATTCTCTCACTGCACAAAATTTCTGTATTATGCAACTCACATTTCAAGGAACTCATATTATTATTAGCCTTGAATCATGTGCTCAAATTCAGACTAAATTCAGACTACTCTGTAATAAATGACAAGATGCATGAGGGCACTGTGATCTAGGCAACCATAATTATACAATTATTGATGAAGTTCCTGTTGATAAACAATGCAAACATTAGGAAATACTATTTTGCAATTAAGTGATGAAGAAAGCTGTTTATTGCCTTCCATTCTATCCTCTGTTAATAAGACTGAAGTTGCAGATGTTCATGTATGCTGCATTGATGTTAAATGGTGCATGATGCTCTAGGTGGTTCCCATAACCTTGCTTTGTTTACTCTGAACTGACTCAATTGATATGATAATAGAGAAAAGAGCTGGGCTGAACTGGCACAATTTGCATAGCCTTGAAATTTGCCATTATTGGACAGCCAACTGTTCCTAAAAGTTCTTGTAGAGTTGTCACTGACAACAATGTGTCAGACAAACAATACAGGGTGTCCCAAAGTCTCCACACAAAGGAAAAATTTTTTAAAATTTTACAATGAATATTTTGTAAGTTAAGGCACATTTAGCTACAATTTACCATTTTCCCTATGTATGGTGACTTCTGGGGCACCCTGTATTTTGAAATTAACCACACAGGTGGGGACATCACTTATTGAAGCTTTTATCCCACCAAACAAGGGATAAAGCTAACATTTTTAAAGCTAACAATTAGGAATTTTGTGATCTTTTGGGGGGTGTTCAGTTACTATTACAGTAAGTATTAACATAAAGAAAGCAGAAATCATTCAGGGGTCACAAAACAGTCACTTGCAGCTTTTTGACATAGGTATAATATTTAAAGAAATACCTCTCTCTCTTTCACATAATCTGTATTTCCGTCTCATTATTAAGTAAATAACTATTGTACAGTACTGGCATTTATGTTTACCGGTGTAGTTACCTTTACTGGAGTTCTTTATTTCTTCATATAGTTTTGAGTTACTGTCTAGCATTTTTTCATTTCAGCCTGAAACATTCCCATTTAACATTCCTTGTGGG
>NW_012154174.1:6716875-6724781 GCF_000956105.1 Propithecus coquereli
TAACAATATTTTTACAAAAAATAACGACATATTCCAAACCAAAATATTAGTGAAGAGTATAGCATTTACATTTCTGCCAATCTCTTTAATGTCTGGTTAAGAGAAGACAGCTGGATTCTCATATCTTCTTCAGTATTCAATCTGCTGTGATATCACACATTATATAATCTCTGGAAAACTCTACTGCCATTGAGA
Organism: Propithecus coquereli; assembly: GCF_000956105.1. Taxonomy (NCBI): domain Eukaryota; kingdom Metazoa; phylum Chordata; class Mammalia; order Primates; family Indriidae; genus Propithecus; species Propithecus coquereli. The sequence goes on from NW_012154174.1 coordinate 6,717,071, forward strand.
GTCAAAAAGGCAAACATCATCTTTTGGATTATTGTGAAATAGTTTTGACTTCATAGCAGAGATTCCTTGAAAGTGCCTCAGAGACCCCCAAAGGGTCCACACTTTGAGAACCGCTGCATTATAGTGAGGGCTACAGCTGTCATTATGCTTGGGAGGGTGGCCCTGCTCACTCTGGACAAGCTGTAATTACTACGCATGTATCAGCTCTGCTGTGCTCACAGCTGTGGCTAGTGGGATAGGCCAATAAGGAATTCATGCTCTGCAGCTTAGAAAATAAAGATCCCAAACAGCGCTCATGTAAAAGCAAGCTGGCCAACAAGAATATTTTAGACTTCTCTAGGTGGATAAAGTACCACTGTGCTGATCCCTTTATGTAAATAATAAGCCTGAATTAATTATCCTAATCTATAGTTGCTTTTTCATTATTGGACACAGAAGTAAATTCATTAGACAAACTATACTAGCTGAAGCCTGATGTGGGAGAACTAACAAAGGTGTCCAAAGTGAAGACAGATTGATCTACACATTAGAATACCAATAACTTGAGACCAAGATATAAACCCAGCTAAAGATAGATGGTGATCTGAAGCCTGCCAAGCATGGAAGTTGCCCCTTTTGGGACCACCAAAAAAATTTAAAAATAAAAAAATACAAGTTTCAGGCCGGGAGCGGTGGCTCACGCCTGTAATCCTAGCTCTCTGGGAGGCCGAGGCGGGCGGATTGTTTGAGCTCAGGAGTTCAAAACCAGCCTGAGCAAGAGCGAGACCCTGTCTCTACTAAAAATAGAAAGAAATTAATCGGACAACTAAAAATATATAGAAAAAAATTAGCCAGGCATGGTGGCGCATGCCTGTAGTACCAACTACTTGGGAGGCTGAGGCAGGAGGATCGCTTGAGCCCAGGAATTTGAGGTTGCTGTGAGCTAGGCTGACGCCACGGCACTCACTCTAGGCCGGGCAACACAGTGAGACTCTGTCTCAAAAAAAAAAAAAAAAAAATACAAGTTTCACTGTCCACCCTCTACTATGAAAGGCATGATTTACCCCATTTTATCAGGATGAAAATTAACAGGCCCTTGAGCCTCTCTCCTAGGAGGCTCCAAAATTTTGAAGATTTAAAAGAACCCAATCGCAAGTGTTGCAGACATCATTTTCTTCCTTAATTGGGAAGGCACAGGGTTTCTCTATTGCAGAGAATTTAATAAAATAGTTTGGTGACAGGGTATTTTTAAATTTCTCCTCATGGTGTTAAATCCTGATAGTGAAATAATATTTCATATTGACTAATTTTCAAAAATAAAAAGTCTGAGCTAATGTTCTCCCTGAAATAAGGTTTATAAGCTATCTCTCAAAGGATTCTTTTAATATGACATTCCCATTACATTAATATCTAGATACAGGGTTGTGAAACTGTCCTGTGGGCCAAATCTGGCTAGCTGCCAATTTTTATAAATAAAGTTTTATTGGATAAACCCACACCTATTTATTTACATATTGTTATGTACAGCTGTGTTCACACTACAGAGGCAGAGTTGAGCACGTGCAGAGATTGAATGCCTGCAAAGCAAAAAATATTTACTATTTGACCCTTCACAAAAAGTTTACTGACTCTTGATGCAGACATATAGTCTATTAGAACTGAAAGATACATTAGAGATTTTCTAGTCAATCCTTTCATTTTACAGTTGAGTAAAGTGAGACCCAGAGAATTGAAAAAGCAGTACACTGAGCACACGGAAGACAAGTAGAAGCTTCCTAGCACCAAGGGATTCCTTTTTTGTTATTTTCTAGCCTACTCATTCCACATGAGGAATGCTCTGCCTAAAGCAAGAGTCCTGCTGAGTCTCTTAAAAGCCACATATGGTTTTGGCACAGAAATTGTTTTTTCAACACCTGGGTAACCAGGCTGTGTAGGTCCCAGGAGTGTAGCATTGCCCTCAGCTTCAGCTCTAGCCAATCCCCAAGGAGTTAGATCTGAGCGAGAGCCACTTCCAAGGCCCTGCCTCATTAGTCCCTGCTGCCACCAATGTAGCTCAGAGAAAACCGATCCTTCCCCCATGTCTGCTGCATCAAGGCCAATCTTGGGTAAAGAGGTTTTGTTCATAGACGATTTGTTAATTAAGTCATCACTGTACTAATAAAACCGCAGAGCTTCAGCCAATAGTAGTCTATGCTACTTTAGGGTAGCTGAATTTGTACATTTATGATTAAAAGGAATACGTTCTTTTAGAAAAAACTGATGTTTTTTAAAATATAAAAATAAGATATGGAAAATTCCTAGTATTTATCATCTCACCCCCGGCACACTCACTTTTGCTACTTTGATTATAATGGCAGGCAATTTTATATTCTGATTTGTTTATACTTAAAGGAAGTCCTTAGATCCTAAGTGATGAAATTTTACAAAGTGAATGAACCCATTGTGTTGGTTTAATTTTCATCTAACACAATACGTAAAGATAGTCTGAAGTTGCTACATTATTTTTAATGATGGCATAAAGTGAACAACATACTTTACCTATTTAGGTTGCTTTCGTTTTTTCACTATTATACATAAAAGTGACATTAATGTCTTCACATGTAGATGCTCCCATATTTTTGATTATTTATAATAAATTTCAGGAACTGAAATTACTATATTAACGAGCATAGTTTTATCAATTTATACTCTAGCAATATTAAAAGAGCATCTCATTGACCACATCCCAACCATCAAATAACAATTCTTTAAAAGATTATCCTATCTCACATATTCCAATTTGAACTTTACTAAACTCTCTCTGTCTTCTAACATATCTGGGTTCAATCTATAGAATTAATCTTCAATAACTACAGCTCACATTGGTCTTAACCACAGCCAGGATGACATTGCCAGAAAGCCATTAATAGTCTGATTCTAAAAGGAAAGCTCATTAATAAAAGCAAAAGTGTACAAAGGTCAAAAAAAGTTTTATTGAAAGTATTTATTATGATATGGGTCACCTGAGACATTGATCTTTCTGCATCTCTGACAAGGAAAAAAATAAAACTAATGTGGTATTGATATATTATAAAACCTCCTTAAAACCCAGTTTAACATCCAGTCTACAGATACCAACAGAGGTTACTTTCTAGGAAAATTTCTGAACTATAGATTCTCTGGACCAACACTAACTTCAAGCATTCTGCTAAGTACTGTACCAGTCTTCTGTGGAGACTGACAGTCTTGTCACACATTAACATGTAACTATAGGCTTCTAGTATTATCTGATGATTGGTGGTTCTTCAAACAACAGTATTTCAAAACAAATGAGAGAAGAATTAACTTGATTATTTAGAACCCGGCATCTGGAACATTCATAGTAATTCTGTTTCTTTTTCCTTCAGTTATGCTATATATTTAAAGATTTTTCTTCTGAGTTAAGAAAAAACATTCATTCAAGTTATTTTTTCTTTTACAGTTTGTAATTTTGAAAAAAATTGTCCCAATGGTCAATATCAATTCTAGGTTGTTGGTTGGTTTTAAGAACCTACGATGAGCATTTGATATTCAGAATTCCACTGATGAAACACATTTAGTGTCATTTCTCCCTCTCTCACACATATACACATACACATACAAAAGACTTCCTAGGTATTTGGTATCCCCACAGATGAAGAATGTCTATAAGCCACGTAATTCTTAACACCAAATTTATTATTATTATTCCAGTCACTTAAATTCAAAATATTAAGGTCATCTTTGTCTTCTCATATAGTCACTAAACCTTCTTTCATGATGTCTTCTGCCTTTCGTAATGTGGTCCTTCTTTATCTTCCTGGCTGGTTGTACCAATGCTTACCATGCACATGTATTAATAGACACACTGAACTATGTCCCCAAATGCATGATGCTCTACTCTTCTTTGCCCATGACTTTGTACATGCTGTTTGTTCTGCCTAGAATGTTGTGCTTTGCTTTCTTTATTTGGCAAACTTTACTCATCTAATGTTAAATCTTATATATGACATGTCTTAGACTCTTCCATAATATCAGCTGCTCCCCCTTCTTGGGTCCTTAATACTTTAAACATTCATCATTATAGCTCTTACTACAATGAATTGTGATGATTTCCTTACACCTCTTTGTATTTCATATATTGTGATTTCCTTGAATGCAGCAACCACCATGTATCTAACCAAGTGCCTGAAACAGAGTAGGTCCTCAATTCCTGGAAGATGCTATGAATAAATTTTATTGCCTTCTTTTCTATTAGCTTGGCACCATTCTAATTCAAATTCCTATTGGTGCATATCTAAATTGTTGCTTCCAAACTGGTCTGCCTAGTTATAGCCTTCCTCCAGTCCAATTTGTACACTAGCATGGAATTTTATCTCCTAAACATATTATTCCTCTGCTCAAAACCCTTCAATAGTTTCCCATATCCTTTCACACAAAACCTAAGCACTCAAATCTCACTGCAGTCTAACCCTAAGTTATCTTTTGTGCTTTATCATGTATTAATTTTCCTTGTAAGAACTCTACACTAGTCACACAGAAGTACTTGTATCTTCTGAAATTACATTTTGAAACTACATTTTGCAGTTCCTGTTTTTGTTAGATTATCCATTAAAAAATAATTCTCTATTGTTTGCACCCCCTTTGAACGCAGACTTTTTATTGAGGTATAACATACAGAGAAGTGTACAAATTAGAATTCTGACCCTGGAAGTATTGACCCTTAGAGCAAAGATAGAGTTCTAGCTATCCCTAATGAGTCCAGCCCATAGCAAATACACTACATGAATGTAACCACCTAAGTGACCAAGATCAAGATCAGCAGAACTGCCCAGCTGAGCCTAGCCTTGACTGCAGAATCATTAGAAAATAAAACTGTTATTTTTTTTTAAGTTACAAATGTGTGGGGTGGTTTATTATGGTGAAACACTCCCTTCTTTGCAATTACTAATCCCCACCACAGGTAACCTGATTTCTCTCTCTCTTGACTTTATATAAGTGGAATCACATAGTATATACTCTTTTGCTTATATAAAGATGTTTTAATATCTATTGCCTTCATCACTGAAGGAAAACTTTGTTGGATATAGAATCCTGGGTTGGTGGTTTTCTTTCAGTACTTTAAAGATGTTATTTCACTCTCTTCTGCTCTCCATTGTTTCTGATGAGAATTCTGCAGTTATTCACATAATTTCCCCTTGTACGTAATATGCTGTTTTGCTCTTCAATATTTTCTCTTTATCTGTTGGTTTCAGTAGTCTAATTATATGTCAAGGTGTAGTTTTATTTGTATTTATTCTGCTTGTGGTTCACAGAGCTTCCTGAATCTGTAAGTTCACGTCTTCGACCAAAATTAGGAAACTTGCAGCCAATATTTCATCAAGTATTTCTCCTACCCCATTCCTATCTCCTTTCCTTCTAAGACTCCAATTACACACATTAGGCCCTTTAATATTGTCCCACACGTTACAGAGGCTCTGTTTATTTTGCTTCAATTGTTCTTTCTATTCTTCACATTTGATAATTTCTACAGATCTATATTTGAGTTTGCTTACTCTTCTCTCATCTTTAGACTGTTAAAAAAAGCACTTAGTGATTTTTTTTTTTTTTGAGACAAAGTCTCACTCTTTTGCCCGGGCTAGAGTGCCGTGGCGTTAGCCTAGCTCACAGCAACCTCAAACTCCTGGGCTTAAGCGATCCTCCTGCCCCAGCCTCCCGAGTAGCTGGGACTACAGGCATGCGCCACCATGCCCGGATAATTTTTTCTATATTTTTAGTTGTCCGATTGATTTCTTTCTATTTTTGGTAGAGATGGGGTCTCGCTCTTGCTCAGGCTGGTCTTGAACTCCTGAGCTCAAACAATCTGCCCACCTCGGCCTCCCAGAGTGCTAGGATTACAAGCGTGAGCCCCCGCACCCGGCTGCACCTAGCGATTTCATTTCAGAAATTTTCACTTTCAGTTCTAGAATTTTCATTTTTTAAAGTTTCTATTTTTCTAATATGAATTATTTCTATTTTTTATACTTTTAAATGTTTTTAGGGAGTACAAGTGCAGTTTTGTTACATTGGTATATTACATAGCGGTGAGGTCTGGGCTTTTAGTGTACCCATCACTTGATCTGATGAGATTTTCTAATTATTTATTATGACCATATTTTCCTTTATATCTTGGAGTATAGTTAAAATAACTATAAAGAGTTGCTTTAAAATCCTCGTCTGCTCATTCATACATCAGAGTTATTTCAGAGTTCATCTCCATTGATTACACAAATTGATTTTATAATGCTTGAGTCATGGTTATAAGAGTGTGCATCACCCAGATATTGTTCATTGTACCTATTTGGTAGGTTTTTGCCTGTCTCATAATTTTAGATTATATCTTGAATACTGTGATTCAGATGTTGTAGAGCAGGAGCTGCCCAACTACAGCAAGTGACCAATCACTTGTTTTTGTAAATCAAGTTTTAACAGAATGCAGTCATGCCCATTTGTTTATATGCTGTCTGTGGATACTTTTCCATTACAACTGCATTGCTGAGTGGTTACAACCAAGACTGTAAGGTCTGTGAGTTCAAAATATTTACTTTCTAGCCCTTTAAGAAAAAAATTGCTGACCCCTGTTGTAGAGACAAATTATGTTACTAGGGAGAGGATTAATTGATTTTTTTTTTAAAGTAGGCAAGTAAACTTGGCTAGACTCAAATTCTAAACTCCGGCCCAGCAATGGACAAAAGAAATCTCTCTTCAGTTCTTTTAGCCCTAGCTGGGCTTCTAGAAAACTACTCTGCATATGTGTAATTCAGGGGTCATCCAGAGATTTGGGCAGGGTCTTTATGCAGAATTTAGGGCTATCTCTGTATGGTTCTCTCATTTCTGGAATTTCTTCACTCACTTTCTGCCTGGTGTGGTCACTCCCAACTCTTCCTCTGGCTCATCAAGCCAGTAAGAATGCAGTTTCCTATCAAGTATTAGGCATGCCAGTTGGTGTCAACTTGGATCTGCCCTAGAGAAAGAGTCATAAAAATATTAATAGGAAATTTACGCAAGGCCATTTTCTTCCTCCAAGTATAGACTCCTCTTATGGCTGATTTTCATTATTCTCCAGCGTCTCCAGGTAGCAGTTTTATAGTATTTTGTTCAGAGCTGTAATTGCTACTTGAAGAAGGATTGGTCTGATAGGAGTTACTTCTACTCTATCTAGGTTGTAAGTATGTACACACTCTTTTGGGTCTGACTTTGTTCAATATTATGTTTGTTATATTTATTCATATTGTTAAGTGTAGTGGTAATTCATTCTTTCTATTTTCATTATGAATTCTACCATGTAAATATATAATTTATTCATTTTACTCTTTATGGACATTCAGGTTGTTTCTAATTATTTTGGTCATTGCAAATAGTGCTGCTATATTTATTACAGCAAAAAACTAAAAGTACCAAGAGGTATATCAAAAGAATAATAGCAAAATAAACTACGATGTACCAGTAAGATGGAATATTATGCGGTCATAAAAATATGGGGAAATCTTCGAGATGTATTTAGCAAAAAGGCAAAGTGTGGAACAGTATGTGTAGCTGACCTCCAGCCGAAGCACTGGTTCACTCTGGACAGGGACTGAATAGATGGGGAACATACTTAGGAGGGAGAATTTCATACTATGTGAATATAATACCTTGAAAACACAGATGTCTTTAAAATCTTATAGAAGAAAACATCCCCAATATATTGTGTACC
>NW_012154174.1:6726641-6727771 GCF_000956105.1 Propithecus coquereli
AGGCAGTAGGATTGCTCGAGCCCAGGAGTTTGAGGTTGCTGTGAGCTAGGCTGACGCCACGGCACTCTACTCCGACAACAGAGTGAGACTCTGTCTCAAAAAAAAAAAAAAAATAGATAGATAGATAGATATAGGAATAGATATATACATTCATGTATTTCCTAATCCTATCCTAAGCCTAGAAGACAATCCAGTAGCAATAAGTACACCTAATGGCAATAAAAGAAACAGGACTTCTTGGAGAAATGGCTGATTCCATGGCTGAGGCAGGGAAAATAAAAGATGAACCTGGAAGTCTTATGGTGACAGAATGTAAGGAAGTCAAAAAATGGTGGGAGAGCATTGGAAGTTCACAAGAATCAACTTGAAGGTACTTCCAGTGGCCAAACTAGGACAAATTAAGGAATAAAATAAATAATGATAATCTATTTTAATCTATAGAATAAAATATCCAGGAGTCCATATGATATAATAAGTAAAAAAATGGGGGAGAAGGTAAAGCTCTTCCTGATAGCAGAATTTCAATTAATGAATGTATAAGGTATAATAAAAATTAAAAAATCATTATTTGGCTAACACCACTATAATAATTATCATAGGTAAGATTCATCAATGGATGTATGGAAGATACATAATCTCAAATTATCTCCCCCAGAGATATTTATTCATTGAGCAGAGAAAAATACTAACTGTACAATGAAGAAACCTGGCAGGCACCACCTTCACCAAGTGAAGTGAATCAAAGTCAACATCACCACTAATGAGGCTAATTGATATCATATGTCTCTCGATATGATTCACTGAGTATAATATTATTTCTGTGGTATACTTGCCAAAAATGCATAACCTGAATTTAATCACAGGCAAACATTAGTCAAACACAAATTGAGAGACATTCTACAAAATAACTGGGCAATACTCCTCAAAATGTCAAAGTTATAAAAGGTAAAGACAGACTGCCAGACTGTAAGAGAGTAAGAGGACGTGATTACCTACTAAATGTAGTATGAGATCCTGGATTCTATCATGGACGAGAAAAAAACAAACATTGCTGGGATAATTGGCAACATCTGAATAAGGTCTATAGCTTTAATAATAGTATTATATCTATAGTAATTTTCTGGTTTTAA
>NW_012154174.1:6727821-6729523 GCF_000956105.1 Propithecus coquereli
AATACTAAATACTAAAAATAAGAATATTAAATCAATTTCTATCTTATGGATATATTAATAAGTAAATTCTCTATGGTTGAACATTTAGACTAGCATGAGTAAGATCTCTGTGAAGTGACAGGGAGAGATTTCCAGGATATATTACAAAGTGTAAAAAGAAGGAAGAAAAGAACATCAACAGTATGCCACTTTTCAAATAAAAAGGAAGGGGAAATGAGAAAATGTTCATGTATCTGCTCATTTGGGCATAAGGAAATACAAGAATGAAATTCCATTAATTGATGAATAGGCAAATGAAGTGTGGCGTATCTACATGTAATAGGTTCAATAGTGTCCCCCCAAAATTCATGTCCATCTGGAACCTCAGAATGTGACCTTTTATGGAAATAAGTCTTTGTAGATGTAATTAGTAAAGATGAGGTGACAGCAGACTAGAGTAGGCCCTCTATCTAATTACCAGTATTCTTATAATAAAAGGAGACAACACAGATACAGGGAAAAAGGCCAAGAAAAAGGCAGATTTTGAATTGATATAGCTACAAACCAAAGAACGCCAAGGATTGATTGCCAGGAGCCACCAATAGCTAGAAAGAGACTAGGAAAATTTTCCTAGAGTCTTCAGAGGGAGCATGGCCCTGCTGATATTTATTTTAGACTTCTAGCCTCCAGAACTGTGTTCTGTTATTAATATTTTAACCATGCAGTTTGTGATAATTTGTTATTGCAGCCCTAGAAAACTAATATGCCATGTGATGGAATAATATATGGCAATAAAAAGAAGTAAACTACTGATACATGCTATAACATAGATAAACCTTAGAAACATTATAGTAAGTGAAAGTAGCCTGACACAAAAGACCATATATTGTGAGAGTCCATTTATATGAAATTTCCAGAATAGGCAAATGCATAGAGACAGAAAGTAGATTAGTGCTTGCCTAGGGCTGGGAGAGGTTGGGGAAAACTGGGAAGAGACAGTTTCTTTTTGGGATGATAAAAATGTTCCAAAATTGATTATGGCAATGGTTGTACAACCCTGTGAATATACTAAAAAACACTGAACTGTATACTTTAAACAACCAAATTGTATGATATGTGAATTATATCTCAATGACACTGTTAGAAAAAAAAAAAGAAGAACCAAAAACTGAGACTGGTTACCTACAAGAGATGAGTGGAAAGAGGATGAGAAGAATGGGAAAATGGGAATGGGAAAGAAGGAAGGAGAGGGAAATCACACTTCTCTTAGTATATCTTTGTGAATAGTTCTTGACTTTTAGAACCATGGCAATTTTCTATATACTTTAAAAAATTAATAAAAATTAACCAGGATGTATGGGAAACTCTGTGGTATTTGAGTAGATGACATCAGTATGAATTCATGTTTTTAAAATATATATACAGGTAGGGTGCGTTGACTTGTGCCTGTAATCCTAGCACTTTGGGAGTCCAAGGCAGGAAAATTGCTTGAGGCCAGAAGTTTGAGACCAGCCTGGGCAACACAGTAAGACCCTGTCTCTACAAAAAATAAATAAAAAAAAAACATTAGCCAGGTGTGGTGACACACACCTGTAGTCCCAGCTACTTGGGAGGCTGAGGCAGGAGGATCGCTTGAATCCAGGAGTTTGAGGTTGTAGTTAGCTATGATCGTGCCACTGCACTCCAGCCTGGGTGGCAGAGTAGGACCCTGTCTCTAAAAATA
>NW_012154174.1:6731298-6743174 GCF_000956105.1 Propithecus coquereli
GGTTATATAAAATGCTAATATTCAGGAAAGCTGAGTGAAGAATATATGGAAAATCACTACTATTTTTACAACATTTTTGCTCAAAAATGAGAAGTTAAAATAAAAAATTTGAGATCAATGCTATGATGAACATCCTCGCATGCAAATCTTTGTGCATATGCTAAATTATTCCATAGGATTAATTCCTGTAAGTTACTGAGTCAATGGATATGCATATTTTAAGCCTTTTGATATGCATTCTCAAGCTGTCACCGAGAAAAATTGTACACCAAAATTTTTCCCACTAGCAGTGGGTCTTAATTTTTCTCAAATTTCTAAGATGTATCAGATCATATCTAAGGTCATTTCTAGTACTAATTTGCATCAAAATCTCACATTCCACAAACCAATTACATATCACTTTTAAAATACATTGTTTCTATGATCACCAGTGTGAAGTGAACTAAGTGTGCATTTTCTATAGTATGTTTTTTGGTACAATTTACATAATCCTTTCTACATACTGTCTTCTTTTGATTTTATTTTGAAATGTTTTGAAGACTTTCTTTTTAATGTCTCCTTTTTATTTTCCTTCTTTTTTTTTGACTTTAGAGACAAGGTCTTGCTCTTTTGCCCAGGCTAGAATGCAGTGGCATCATATAATATCATCATAGCTCACTGCAGCCCTGAACTCCAGGGCTCTAGCGATCCTCTTGCCTCAGCCTACCGAGTAGCTGTGACTACAGGCACGTGCCACCATTCCCAGATAATTTTTTTTCTTTTTCTTTTTTTTCTTTAGAGACAAGGTCTTGCTATGTTGCCCTGGCTGGTCTTGAACTCCTGGCCTCCAACAATCCTCCCACCACAGTCTCCTGGGATTACAGGCCCGATGCCCAGTTTTTAGATACTGTCTTCTGGTGTACATTTCACCTGCCTTATTTAGTATAAGCTCTTTCAAGTGAGGGTCATATACCTTTGTATCCAATATTACTCCAAGTATGGTATACACAGCAGTGGTTCAATTTAGCATAAAGAAGTTAAACAAGTACAATTGGCTTCCTGCCATAGACATGTTCAGATACCTTATCTGCTGACATTTCAAGCCCTAATTTTGCTTGCATGAGCTCCTCCTTTTGCTCTGCTTACATCTTTCCCAGGTCTTCATAGTTTAGGTTGTACTTAACAGAGTTGGGTACCAGCTCTAAACTAGTCCCAACAAGGGCAGAATACAAATCATGAGTAGGGTGCAGAATTCCTTCAGACATCTAAACGTAAGCTGTGATGGCCCAACTGTGACTGCAAAGCTGTATCTCAACAGCTCCTTCATCTGTATTAAGTTTTTTTCAGGTCCTGCTGGGTCTCACTGACTTTCGTATTCAACAGAACCACTCTGCCTCCTTCGTGGACCAATAATCTAGCTTACTACAGTCTAATTTTGCACAGCTTTGGCTTGTGAACTACAAAAACAACACAAGAGGTCAACCAGAACTATGGTTGGTATGACTCATTTGCAGAAAAATTATCACCTCAATAACAAATAGATATTTTTATTTTTCTCTGTTAGGTAAAATCCAGAGTAACTAGAAGGAAAAAGCTGGCTCTGCTTTGAAGCTGAATTGAGGCTACCACATACATAGTAACACATGGAAAGCTGAGTTGCAAACAGATCCCAGATTAAATGTCAGGACTGTCAATGGTGACAAATGTCTCTATGCTTTATAGATAAGCTTACAAGTGGCATGCTGGGTTGGGTTCTTACTATCACTTGTCAAAGAAACCTAATGACCCCATTATGATCCACTTCATATGCTCAAATACCAAGAAGCAAGCTTCTAAAACCTTACTGCAGCCAACTATTCAAAAGAAATTTATGAATTCCTTTTCCCCCCAAACTGTTTTGTGTTTAAAAAATGCTCAATAAAATAAATCTGAATATGTAGAGCAATGTTAAGATAGAAATTGATAAACCTGAGACCATTTAAAAGAAAGCTTTTCTGATTACCCTGTGTGCCAAATTCTCTAAGTAGCTAGAGCCAAGGCTCTAAAAAGCTTATTATATATATGGATTTGCTATGAGGGCTTAAAATGCTTTAATAGATCCCAGAATAAATGAATGCAAAATACTGTTTATTTGATCATAACAAATGGCAATGTTGATCCTTCACAGTAATCGTGTAATGATTTCTAATTTATGGTAGAAATAAAATGATAAATTCTATTGCCAGACACAGAAAGTCAAGGCCATAGTTTATGTTCCACAACTTATGGGAATATTCAGATTAGCCAGCAGTATAGACAGAAATATGAACCTTGTAGGGATCCATATAACTGTTCCAGGAACTAGCCCTTGTGCTCTAGTTCTCCACCCATTGTTCCTCATCCAATCTTCCTTCAGACCTAGATACTCTCTAGATAGTTAAATAACATCCAGAGGCGACAAGACAATTTTAAAATAATTCCTTCATTGAAGTTTGAGTCACAGAAGAAATGATGTTCCATAGAAAATTCAATCACAAAGATTTATCTAAAAATGTTCACAAAAATCACTTTGACTCATTGAATATAATTACATTATACATCTTATAAATGTAGACCCTTTAGTGAAGATATATTTCTACTGCTCTAAATTTCAGGTGATTCTACCATTTATTTCTTGACCACTAAACCAGAAATATCTCCTGGAAGTGGAGACATTTTTCTAAAGTTAACTGCTGCCTCTATGTGATTTAAAATCAGGTGAATATAACTTACTTTGTTTTAAACATTATTTTAAAATCCTAACTTCTAGACTTTATTAGAATTTCTATAATTTTATTAGCAGCTGCAGTATCTCCTAATTTGGTATCAGCTATAAATTTTATTAATGGGTTATTTACTTTTTCCTTAAAGAAAAAAAGTGCTCAGGTGCAGTGGTGCACACCTATAGCTACCTGGAAGACTGAGACAGGAGGATTGCTTGAGTCCAGGAGTTTGAGGCCAAAGGCAACAGTGAAAGCTCATTTCAAAAAGGAAAAAAAAAAAAGGTACAAAAAATTGCTTAATAAAATCTCATCTAGTAGCAATTCTTTTGGCAAGCACTTTGGTATAAACTTTCTCCATGACTGAATTCATTAGCCTTTTGCATTAGTCTTTGTTTATCATCTTTAAACCAAGCCAATCTTTATTAATTTTCTAAGGCAATTTCCCTAGTGCTTTTGGCATAATTTTTCTCTACAATTTTCCTAACCCTGTCATATTTGTCTCACTCTAACCCCATGGTATTGTTCATCACTAATACTTTTTAGAGGAATTATTGCAGTTTTTATCCTTTAGCATTTAAAAGATTTTCATCTTTAGTATTTGTTGGTCCCTGTGAAACAAGGTTACATAAATAGAAGTGTGATTCCTTTCTTTTATGTGTTTCTCAGCCCAAAGGATCTCTTCTTTCTCTGTATATACTTTAAGCACTTATTCATGTATTATCCAGCATAGCAGTTAAGACCCATCATGAGTTACCATTTCATGCTTACCCACACCTCCTTCCCCAATAATTCTCGTTCATTATAACACATCATAGCCTGTCAGGACTCTTAGCCTTTTGCCCTTATTACTTCGTTAACTTTGGATACCTTTGTAATCTCAATTTGCCAAAATTGTAAGGATTCTTCAAAGCCTAGTTCAAACATTACTTGCTTTGTGAAGCCTTCCCCAACTTCTTGTTCCTTCTGCTCTCCTATAAATATTAGTTCATAAAAGTCATATACCACTTCTCACAATGCATTAGTGAACTATGTCTCTCCTTCCAGATTTCAAGAAGAGGAGGTTTTGTCTTATTTATCTTTAGAACCATGATTTCTGACACACAGTATGCACTCAATAAAACCATACTCAATTGAATTTATTTGTGCTGTCACTTCACTGCCTTATCTACATGTGTCTTGCTTCTCCAACTGGTCCTGCTTAAGATTAGAGATTCTCACATTTCTTTAAGTTCTACATTAACTGGCATATTCTTAGCACATGATCAAGAATCTTTTGGCTGGGCGCGGTGGCTCACGCGGTGGCCTGTAATCCTAGCTCTCTGGGAGGCCGAGACAGGTGGATTGTTTGAGCTCAGGAGTTCGAAACCAGCCTGAGCAAGAGCGAGACCCCGTCTCTACTAAAATTAGAAAGAAATTAATTGGACAACTAAAACTATATAGAAAAAATTAGCCGGGCATGGTGGCGCATGCCTGTAGTCCCAGCTACTCGGGAGGCTGAGGCAGGAGGATCACTTGAGCCCAGGAGCTTGAGGTTGCTGCGAGCTAGGCTGACGCCACGGCACTCACTCTAGCCCGGGCAACACAGTGAGACTCTGTCTCAAAAAAAAAAAAAAGAATCTTTTAACTAAAACAAATATTAGAAAGAATACAGTTAAAAACCTCAATTTATTTTACCAAATACCTTTGTTTAAGTATCCATAATGATTAGCGTGACCATATGGACTGGTTTGCCCAGTACTGTCCTAGTATAAGCAATAGCATCCCCTCTTTCACTCTTGGAAGTACCTGGATTTTGATAATAAGTTATATAGTCATCCTAGCAGTGAAAACTTCCTCTCAAGTACTGGATAGCTGAACAGTTCTAATTATTATATCTTTTGCATTCTGGACCATGTAAATCACCTACTCAAAAACCATTTTTTAAAATTGTCCCTTCATTATGGGTGGGTAAGTGGTAGAGTTCTAGGACTAGAGGAAATAATCAAGAGTACAGGTAAAATTTGTCATGATAAATAAAATGAATAAAAGTAAAAATGCCAAATTATTAATTTAACATAAGAATCTGGACAATTTCTTGGACACTTTAGAATTGTTTATTCAACTAGAAAGGCTCTAAACATAAGAATTTAAAATAGCTTAATAATAGTAGAGAAAAGCTGAATAAACTTTCTGGGCCAAGACTTGGCAAAGGGGGAGACGGATGGAACCTTAGAAATAATGGCTTCTATTGGGCTATTTAAAAAATTCAGTGAATGGAAAATGATGTGAGCTTCTAAAGCAGCTGAAACAGCATAAACCACCTTGGTTAAGTTTTAAAAGAAATAAGGAAACAGTTAAGTCTGAATTTAAGTACAGTTTTTAATATTCCATGTGCAACCAGTTTATTCCTTTTAACTGAGGAAAATTTTAGCTGTTCAGTTATCTGAATCAGACTTTTCTGCTACACCTCCCAAGATTTTTATCTGAGCCAAAAACTTGCATGCAGTATTTCAGCCAAAAGAAAATTTTGCCGCCAAGTTGTAATGCTCTGAAAAATGAATTTTAGAGTCTAATTGAATTTCAGAAGATACATTGACTGGGTACAAACAATAATTATTCCGGAAAACATTTGGTAATATACGTCTTTAATTAAATATCCATTTGTGTTATATTTTCAAGAGCTTTTGATTATAGAAATTAATTATTTAGAGTTTTAAAAGAAGATGGATACATTCTTTAAGAACCACTTAAGCTAATGTACATATACATATCTATAAATGTGTAGGTAAATGTCACTATCATCTAGATATCCATTCACACATACAAAATGCATTTATAAGATATGCATGCACAACTCTACATCAGAAAGTTTTCCAGCTCTAACAAATTCAAACTAAAGAGAAGTCTTAGAATTGGAGCTTATTTGGCAGAAGATCTGAGAAACACAGTTAACCAAATATGAATTAGATCATATAAGGACATTTTCTTGGGTCAAGGGGATGTATTTCTACAAGAAGCTTTATCCTACTAAAGTCTATTGGCATTGTGTAAAGACAAGGCAGCCAGTGATCCTTTAAATATACATTTTGATATATACTGTAAGCCAGAGCTTTTCTAACTTTGGTGAAATTAATATTTTGAGCCAGATAATTCTTTATTGGGGATGGCTGTCCTGTGCATTATAGGATGCATAGCAGCATCCCTGGCCTCTACCCACAAGATGCCAGTGGAACATCCAACTCCTCTCCTGGCCAGTTGTCACAACCAAAAGTGAGGGAAAAAAATCATTCCTGGTTGAAAACCATGGATGTAAGCAACATGGTATAAAACACGATATATTAGACTAGACTGGTATTTAACAGGATGGGTTCTAATCTAGCTACCTTTGTCTCTAATTTCAAGAGGTTCAAAAAATGACCCAATCCAGCAATTCTCAAAGTGGAGTATGAAGGATAGTATCCCTAAATCACCTAATGACCTTACATATTAATAACAAATAAATAAGCCCACTTTAACTTCCTCGAGCTCTATATTTTTCTATTTTATGATAAAAAAGTATTAAGTAGGGACTTTTAGTTTAGTCTCTAATGCTACAGCTTTTGTAAACGAGCTCCCATACTAAAAACAGGTAGGAAAGTTTCAAAAATAAAAAAATAAAAAAGGAAAGTATGAGAGAGCTGCCAAGGTAGCTAAAATTTGATAAGACAAGATTCCAAAGAGAAAAGAATCTCAAAGACATAAGCTGGTATTCTAAAATTATTTTTCCCCTCAGGCATTTGCAAATTCTTGTGCTGGGTGAGAGGCTGAGAATCTAGGCAATGGGGCTATTACTGAGAAGCAAAGAAGTCAACAGAGCTTTTGGCAATCTCTAGGGGTTGTGAGACAAAAATTGGAGTGTGGGACTGTCAAGGCAGTCAGAATTAAGGGTCGTGATCCTGAAGAGGAGGGGTAAACAGTGAGGTAAGTCTGATACTCAGGGGTTTTCCTCTTGAGGGATTTGCCAAATTTGTCACATAACACAGGATAAGAGGCCAAGACACCGAGTAGAAGAACTCTAAATGGCAGAGTGGTGTTTTTGGTAGTTGTATGTTGTTGCCAAAGAGATAAAAATTAGAGTTCCAAATCTACCAATGAGTAAGAACCCTAGTAAATACTTTAGGGTTTCAGTTGAGATTTCCAGGAAGGCTATGAAACAGGAGTGGAGGCAAATCAGAGGTAGACTGAGCCTTATAAAAACTATAACCCAACCTTGAGTTGGCTTAATTCTCGCTCTATCTTTACTCTAGCTGCCTTCTACAGGAAGACAATATCACTAATAGAAACTCTATAATATATCATGGACAATGTTTAACACTTGATAAAAAATTATCAGGCAAACCAAGAAACAAACCCCAAATAAAAGAAAACAAAAGAAAGAGACATATATATTACCCAAAGTAATCTGCAAATTCAATGCAATCCCTATCAAAATACCAATGACTTTCTTCATGGAAATAGAAAAAAACTGAAATTCATATGAACCACAAAAGATCCCTAAGAGCCAAAGCAATCCCAAGCAAAAAGAACAACCTGGAGACACCACACTACCAGACTTCAAAATATACTGTGAAGCTGTAGTAACCAAAACAGCATGGCACTGGCATAAAAATAGACACAGAACAATGGAACAGAATAGAGAACCCAGAAATTAATCCATGAACCTATAGACAACTGATTTTTAACAAAGGTGTCAATACATTCACTGGGGAAAGGACAGTCTCTTCAATAAATGGTGTTGGGAAAAGTGAATATGCAGAAGAATGAAACTAGATCCCCACCTCTCACCCTATATAAAAATCAACTCAAAATGGATCAAAGACTTAAATTTAAGACCGTAACTGTAAACTATTAGAAGAAAACACATAGGGGAACTGCTTCAAGACATCGGTCTGGGAAAAGATTTTATTAGTAAGACCCCAAAAGCAGAAATAAACAAATGAGATTACATCAAACTAAAAAGCTTCTGTATAGCAAAGGAAATAATCAACAGAGTGAAAAGATAACCTTCGGAATGGGAAATAATATTTGCAATCTACTCATACAATAGGGGATTAATATTCAGAATATGTAAGGAACTCAAACATCTCATAGCAAAAAATTAAACAATCCAATTTAAAAATAGACAAATGATCTGAACAGACATTTCTCAAAAAAAAAAAGACATAAAATGGCTAACAAATATATTTTAAAATGCTCAACATCACTAATCATCAGGAAAATGCAAATCAAATCCACAGTGTGGTATCATCTTATCCCAGTTAGGATGGCTATTATCAAAAAGAAAAAATAATGTGTTGGTGAGGACATGTAAAAAAGGAAGGGAACTCTTAAAATCTGTTGGTAGGAATGTAAACTAGTACAGCCACTATGGAAAATGGTATGGAGGTTCCTCAAAAAATTACATATAGAACTACCATATGATCCAGCAATCCCACTGCTGGGCATTTATCCAAAGGAAAGGAAATCAATATACCAAACAGACTTCTGCACCCCTGTGTTTATTGCAGCTTCTGCATATTCACAATAGCCAAGACATGAAATCAACCCAAGTGTTCAACGACAGATGAATGGATAAAGAAAATGTGGTAGATATACACAACGGAATACTATACAGGCATAAAAAATGAAGTACAGTCATCTGTGGCAACATGGATGAAACTGGAGGACATTGCGTTAAGTGAAATAAGCCAGGAACAGAAAGTTAAAGATCACATATCCTCACCGATATGTAGAAGATAAAAAAGGCTGATCTCATAGAAGTAAAGAGTAGAATGAGGATACCAGAGGCTGGGAAAGGTAGAGGAAAGGAGAGATAGGGAGATTTGTTAAAGGTATGAAATTATACATATTAATCACACTATGTACCACATGAATATGTGCAATTTTTATATGGAAATTAAAAAAATATTTTAAAAAGTAGACCTACAGATGACTAAAATATTACAGTTTTCAGAAATGAGATTTATTATTCCTAGTATGATTAATATGTTAAAGAAATAGATGACAAGGTAGAGGATTACACTATAGAACTGGGATCAATGAAAAACAGTGTAATAATTTAAAAAATGTTACTGAAGTAAAGAATTAAATAGATGTTTTGAAATGTAGATTGGACAAGGCAGAAGAGAGAATTAGTAAACTAAATACCAGGTCAGTACAAAATATACAGGCTGAAGCTTGAGGAAGAAAAGATAAAAATATAAAAAAGAGGATAAAAGACATAGGGGATACAATGAAAAGATCTAATATATATATAATTGGAATCCCAATTGAAAAGAGATGGGTCTAGTATCTTAATAGATAATGGCTGAGAATTTTCTAAAACTGATGAGAGCCATCAACCAGAGATTCAGGAAGTTCTGAAAACTCCAGCAGGATAAATACAAGGAAAACCAGAATGAAGCACAAAGTTAAAGCTAAAGAAGAATTCTAGAAAGCAGTCAAAGAAAATAGAAATACATTCGAAGGAGCAAGAATAAGACTAATGGCTAACTCCTTCAACAAAAATAAGACTCCAAAAGATAATGGAAGGCCATCTGTAAAGAGCTCAAAAAATACAATTCCCAACATAGAGCTCTATACATACTCAAAGTCAAAATTAAAAATTTTCAAACAAAAACTGAGAGAATTTACACACTGAGTGAAATACTAAACAAAGCTGTTTAGGCAGAGGAAAAATGATCTTAGATTAAAACACAAAAATGCAGACAGAAAATAAAAGCAATGGTAAAAGTAAATTTGACGGCACAAAAATAATAGTATTTTGTCTTTACAAGGCTTTAAAATATATTTAGAATTAAAGTAACCGACAATAACACAAAATACTGGAAGGCTCTACTACTGTATGAGAAGTGGCAAAAGTTATAATTTATATTTGACTTTAATATGTCAAGGACATATTTTGAACTCTTCAGGGCAAACATTTAAAAGTATATGCGTGTGACAAGCTAATAGAGAAGGAAAAGAGAAGAAAAAATACTTGATCAATCCAAAAGAAGCAGGAAAGGAAAGAAAAATGGAAGACAAACATGTGAGACAAATAGAACAAAAAGAATAAGATACGAACACAAATACATTAGTAATTTATATTAAATATAAACAGACCACACTTAAAAGATAAAAATTCTGAGAATGAATAAAAAAACAAAAAATATATTCCAATTACAAAAAACATATCTTAGATTTAAGAACACAGAAAGGTTAAAAGGGATGGAAAAAGATATATCATGCAAACATTAACCAATAGAAAGCTGGCAAAATTATATTAATAATATGTACAATAGATATTAAGGCAAGATGCATCATTACAGATAAAGAAGGACATTATTTTCTGTTTTTTTTTTTTTTTTTTGGAGAAAGAGTCTCACTCTTGTCACCTGGCTAGAATAAAGTGTAATCATCATAGCTCACAGAAACCTCAATCTCTTGGGCTCAAGTGTTTCTCCTGGCTCAGTCTCCTGAGTAGCTGGGACTACAGGTGCACCCTGCTATGCCCGGCTAATTTTTCTATGATTTGTAGATACTGGTTCTTGTTCTTGCTCAGGTTGGTCTTGAACTCCTTGCCTCAGGCAATCCGCCTGCCTCAGTCTTCCAGAGTGCTAGGATTATAGGCATGAGCCACTGTGCCTGGCCAAGAAGGACATTTTGTAATGATAAAAGGTTCAATGCATCAAAAAGACATAAGAATTCTAAATGTATATACTAAGATAGCTTAAAATATATAAAGGGAAATTTGACAGAACAAAAAAGAGAAATACACAATTCTCAATCATAGCAGGACACTTAAAAATACCAAGCAGTTCAGGCATGGTGGCTCAAATCTGCAATCCCAGCATTTTGGAAAGCTGAGGTCGGAGGATCACTTGAGGTCAGGAGTTTGAGACCAGCTTGGGAAACACAGCAAAATCCTGTTTCCATAAAGAATTAAAAAAAAAAAAAAATTACCCAGGCATGGTAGTGTATGCCTGTAGTCCCAGCTACTTGGGAGGCTGAGGTGGGAGGATCGCTTCAGCCCAGGAATTTGAGGCTGCAGTAAGCTATAAACACACAACTGCACTCCAGCCTGGGTGACAGAGTGAGATGCTATCTCTAAAAAAAAAAAAAAAAAGAAAAAAAATATATACAAAATGGACTATATGCTGGGCAAAAAGACAAAATTTCAATAAATTTTAAAGAACAAAAATCACTCAGTATATGTTCTCTGATGACGGTGGAATTAGACCAAAAATCAACAACAAAAAGATAATGAGAAAATCTCCAGATATTTGGAAATTAGCTAAAACTTTCTAAATAACTTATGGAATAAAGAAGCGATCACAATGGGAATTAGAAAATATTTTAAACTGCAAACAATAAAAATAGGATATAACAAAATTTGCAAAATAAAATATAGAAAACATTAGAAAGAAAATAATAAACACCAGAAATTTTTTAAATGGAAAATATATAAATAGACAAAATCAACAGAGGCAGAGTTAGTTCTTTATAAAACTAACAAAATCGATAAACCTTGTGGTAGCCATGGAAATGCACCTCCCAGGTCTGCTGTGTGGAGCATAATTGACTGATGGCTACGGTTGCTGTGCTCTGAGTCCACTACTGCATTCAAGCTGAGGCCACACTTGCCATGAGTGTGGGACTGAGCACAGGAGGAATACTATGAAGACCTATTCCTGGGTGATGTGGGACTCCTCTGATGGGCAACTTTGGCTGTAGGACTCCCCACTGGCTTTGTCAAAACTTTCTTAAGTATCCTGCAGTACAGTAAGCCTCTTCCTGCCCAACCTTCCTTCTCTCTCTCTCCAAGGGTCAAACTCACAACAGAGTTTGACAGGTCTCCCTGCCTCCTCTGGCTCCCATTTGATTTTCCCTCACAGATGTTTTTCACAGCAAATTTCTTGAATGTCTAACTCCATCTTGGTACTTGCTTTGTGGAAAATCCAAATTAAACAAACCTCTAGAAAGAATTATCAGGAGAGATAGAACACAAATTTCTAAGATCAAGAATTAGAAAAGGAATATCACTATGGATCCTATAGGAAGATGTGAGAATACTATTAATAATTTTCTGCTAATAAATTTGACTATTTAGATGAAGTAGACAAATCCTTAGAAAAATACAACTTATCAAAGCAAGCA
>NW_012154174.1:6744372-6746948 GCF_000956105.1 Propithecus coquereli
AAAAAAGAAAAAAGAAAAAAAATTTCCTTAATTTGATAAAGGGTATCTACAAAAAGCCTATAGGAAACATTATCCTTTTTGATAAAATATTGAAGGTTTTTCACCTGAGATTGAGAACGAGGCAAAGATGCTCACTATAACCATTTTTATTGTACTTGTATTTAATGTGCCTTACTGTGCCAGCTAGTGCAGTAAGAAAAAAAAAAAGCGCTGTATAAGAATTGGAAAAGAAGAAATATAATTGTCTTTATTTACAGCTGATACAACTGTATACACAGAAAACACAAAAGAATTAACAGATAAATTATTACAGTTGATATGTGAAAAGAAAATCATTATTAAAAAATCTATATATCAGTAAAAAACAAATAGAAACAAAACCTAAAAGGATACCATTTATATATAGCATCAAAAAAATCAGATAAGTAAACATCTTACAAAGGATATATATACAAGACCTTTACACTGAAAATAAAACATTTTGAAAAAATTAAAGACCACAAATTAACAGAGGAAAATAATGTATGGATTAGAAGACAAAATACTATAAAGAAGTAACTACTTTCTAAACTGATTGTAGATTAAATATGATCTAAAAAAATTCTAGTAAGGAATGGAAAAAAATGTTTTGGTGGCAATTAACAAGCTGATTCTAGAATTTATGTACAAATGCAAAGGGCCAAGAAAAGCCAGGACAATCTTGAAGCAAAAAGACCAACTAGATAATTAGTTGGTCTAATACCAACTAGACCAATTACTAGATAAAAAGACTGATTATAAACCTAAGTAATTAGGAGAATGTGAAACTGGTAAAGGAGAATGGAGAACAATGGAATAGTCAGTCTAGAAAAAGATTCACAGAGATAAGGTCACCTGAAACATGACAAAGGTGTCAATGTAATGCAGTTAAAGAAAGGATGTTGGCCGTGTGCGGTGGCTCACGCCTGTAATCCTAGCACTCTGGGAGGCCGAGGCGGGTGGATCGCTCTCAAGGTCAGGAGTTCGAGACCAGCCTGAGCAAGAGCGAGACCCCGTCTCTACTAAAAAATAGAAAGAAACGGTCTGGACAACTAAAAATATATATATAGAGAAAAAATTAGCCGGGGATGGTGGCGCATGCCTGTAGTCCCAGCTACTCGGGAGGCTGAGGCAGAAGGATTGCTTGAGCCCAGGAGTTTGAGGTTGCTGCGAGCTAGGCTGATGCCATGGCACTCACTCTAGCCTGGGCAACAAAGCTAGACTCTGTCTCAAAAAAAAGAAAGGATGTTCCATGTTCCTGTCAATGAATGATGCTGGATCAACTGGTTATTCATATGAGCAAAAGAAATGAATCATGCTCCCTATCCCATAACATATATGAAAATTTATTTTAGATGGACTGTGCTAGTTGAAGAGTAAAAGAATAAAAGTTTTAGCACTAATAATAAGGGGAAAACATTATGAATTGGACTACATTAAAATTAAGAGGTTTTTTTTTTTTTTGAGACAGAGTCTCACTGTATTGCCCAGGCTAGAGTGCCGTGGCATCATCCTAGCTCACAGCAACCTCAAACTCCTGAGCTCAAGCAATCCTTCTGCCTCAGCCTGCCGAGTAGCTGGGACTACAGGCATGCGCCACCATGCCCAGCTAATTTTTTCTCTCTATATATATTTTTAGTTGTCCAGATCGTTTCTTTCTATTTTTTAATAGAGACGGGGTCTCGCTCTTGCTCAGGCTGGTCTCGAACTCCTGACCTTGAGCGATCCACCCGCCTCGGCCTCCCAGAGTGCTAGGATTACAGGCGTGAGCCACCGCGCCTGGCCAAAATTAAGAGTTTTTTAATCAAAAGATACCATGAAGAGAGTGAAAAGGCAAGCCAAAGCATGGGAGAAGATATATGCAACATATTTATCTAACAAAAGACTTATATGTAGACTGTAAAAAGAATTATAAATCCATAAGACAAGCCAAGATCGGCAAAAGACTTCAAGAGCAACACCACAAAAGGAGATATCCAAATGCCAGCAAGCAGATTAAAAGGTACCCTGCCTCACTATATGTTAGGAAAATTCTAAACAAAATCAGTATGAGATCTATTATATACCTTATCAGAAGCTGAAATCAAAAGATAGATAGTAGCAAATACTGGTAAAGATGTAGAACAATTAGAGCTGTACCATAACATGATGGTGGGAGTGTTCATTGATATAATTCTTTGGAAACTAGAAACTGAAAAATGGAATTCTTCTGTATCGTAACTATGGCGATGGTTACATTACATGATCTTATGTATTTGTCAAAACCCATAGAACATGGCACTAAAAAAAGTGAATTTTACTTATTGGGACAAACAAAAACAGAAATAACAACCAGGATGTGAAAGGAAACCAAAATGGAATACAAGCTCTAACAAATGACCCTACCTGTATTACAAATGAATAATGTAACCACACTGAAGTGGATGGAATAAAAGAACTTAAGTTACTCTGGATAACAGTATTTTGTCTGGACACCATAGCGGTAAAGACAAGAAGAGCTGTAAGCAAATACTATAGTAAGTATTAACATTAATAAATTGGTATCGGGGCCGGGCGCG
>NW_012154174.1:6748033-6752945 GCF_000956105.1 Propithecus coquereli
TTTTTTTTTTTTTTTAAAGCATATTTGGTGCCCAGATCTGGGTTTCTAAATGCCATTCTTCAGTAAAAGAAACCAGGGTTGTTACCTGGAGAAATGGTTGATTCCAGGACCGAGGCTGAGAAAATACAACATGAACCTAGGGCATCTTATGTTGTCAAAAAGTAGGAATGTACACAAAAAAGGATGTGGACGGAGCCAGACAAAAAGTCTACATACTGGGTGATTCCATTTCAAAAAGGGGCAAAACTAATTATTAGTAGTAGAAGACAAGATACTGGTTACCTTTGGTGGGGATAATGATTAGGAGGGGGCCTAAGGGGTGGCTTCTAAAGTGCCAGAAGTGTTATATTTCTTGATGTGATTGTAGTTACACAGGTGTGTCCACTTAATGAAAACTTGTACCAATTTGGTATGCATATTATGCTTCAACAAACCATATGAGGTGTTCTATATTTTGACTGTGGTAGTTGCTACATGTTATTTAGGAAAATATATGTGAATTTTATTATATGTAATCTATATCTCAACAAATCTAAAGGTCCTTCAAGAAATCAATGCTATAACAGGGCTGACATTTGCCTGGTGTAGGCTTTCTCTCATTTTGCCTTCTAGTAGGATCCTATTTGATAGAAAAATAGGAGTTGAAAGAAGTCTCATCTCTTTAGGCCTGAGATCACTAACGTATATGAACCATGCCCCAAAGATATTACTCTGTCAGGAATGTGACAGTTCCACATATTATTCTAAGTTATTTTCGACCTCTTGGCTAATTAAAGAACTTTGTCTTCTGTGGTTACAATACTCTATAAATGGAACAGAGCTAATAACTTAGTTGTTTATATTCATAGATTAAGAAATATATTTTCTTTAAAATCTCACCTGGTAAGAACTTTTTTCTATAAATGCCATAGACAGACATTCTAAAAGAATGCTACCCAATTTGTTCTATCCTTACCACAAGATCCCATGCCAACAAGATCATCATTTAAAATTGATTTGGCTGTAGTAGAGATAACATTTTCAAAATGACTTATATTAATATTTTGTAGCAGGAGGAGTTGGGATGATGTGCTGACATTCTTCCAACTGCTGAAATTGTTTTCCTTTAGAGTTTGCATTTTCTATTGCACACTTTCTGTGCTTTATGCCTACTAGAATTGCAAATCACATTGACCTTTTCTTAAAGTAATGGACAGCATTGAGTGTTTTCATAGAACATGAAAATGTAACTAGCAGATGAGGTAACATGTTTCTTTAAGGACTTAGGAACATGTAGACAAGTAACTTGAATTCACCCATTTACTTATAATGAAATGATAAAGGGCACTGTGATGTGACTGTCTTAAATTATAAGCACCTCAAAGGTGAGAGACGACTTAAAGTAATCTGTAGGTTGCCTATAAGAGTGAATGGGTCCTTGATACTTTTTGATGGATTGAAAGAGAGAAGCATTTACCAAGTCCTGACTTATTGAAGAACTAGACGCTTAGCTGTCTAGTTTTTTAAGGTCTGTTTTTATCATCCCACAGGATCATAGAACTTGAGGCAAGATTATCAAATCACCTTATTCAATGATTCTCAAAGTGAGAGGTGGAGGACAGACAGCATTGCTATATCACCTAAAGAAACTTTTTCAACAAATACACAATCCTACACTCCCCTTTCCCCAGACCCTATCACCCGCATTCGCATACATCTCCTTGAGGATGCATATTCTAATAGTCTTCGCAGGGATGTATCAGATTGAGGGAAAGGTGCTCTTAAGAAGACAGGGCTGCATTTACAAAAAACTCACTAGGTGATTTTGATATGACAGCACCAGCCTTCCTGTTGAAAACCTCCGACTTAATACATTTTCTCTCTTTGTGTAAAATTACAATTCAAACAGCCAGAAAGAATTTTGAAAGTATTCAGAAAAGTCTAGAATTTATTTTTCAGTGGACCTATTTCATTGTTTCACTTTAAGAGCCACCGTGTGAAATGTATTATTTTCAATTTAGAACAAAAGTCCTATTGCTTTTTCCAATTTTTAGTGATTTATTTAGTACAGAAACTTCGGGAAATTTAAACTTTCTATACAGCCCTACATACATATGTATGTATACACATATATAATTTTTTACTAGTAATATTCCTTATTATTCCTTGATATAATAAGGTATTAACATATGAAGACCTCATTAATAGTTTCTGTCCAATAGGTAAAGAATTTTGTAAACTTCACGAAAGTTTATAGACACAGACACAGAAATGGTTTTTTTCACTTGACTCTAATGTTACTAAACAGGTTCATTCAACATTTATTAAAAGAATCAAATTGGACAGAGCCATCTTTTCTTTTCTGCCTTCATCCCCAGCATCTTATTCTGTTTGTTTTGATGTTTATTTTTTAAAACTGTGATAAAATATACAAAACATAAAATTTACCATTTTAACCATTCTTGAGTATACAGCTCAGGTGCCATTAAGTACATTCATGTTGTTCTACAGTCACCACCTCCACCCACCTCCACAATTTTTTTCATCTTGCAAAACTGAAACTTGTATGCATTAAAAAATAACTGCCTATCCATGCCAGCCCCTGGCTATCACCACTCTAACTTCTATCTCTATGAAGTTGACTACTCTAAGAATCTGCTATAAGTGGAATCATATGGTATTTATCCTTTTGCATCTGGCTTATTTCACTTAGCATGTCTTCAAGATTCATCCATGTTGTAGCGTGTGTTGGAATTTCCTTTTTAAGGCTGAATAATATTCCACTGTATGTATACCACATTTTGTTTATCCATTCTTCTGTTGATGGACACTTGGGTTGTTTTCACCTTTTGGCTATTGTAAATAATGCTACTATGAACATGGGTGCATACATATCTGTTCAAGTTCCTGCTTTCAGTTCTTTTGGGCATATAACCAAATGTGGAATTGCCCAGTCTGTTACTCTTAACACTCTCCAGTTTTGGAACTCAATTAGCCTACAAGCACTGAAACAATGATTGATATGTGACATAACCTCTGGCTGGATGGTAACCCAATCTGAAATAGGAGTAACCGATAAAACAGGGTGAATGGAAAAGACTTTAGATTCATAGACAATTTAAGAAGAATTTAAAGAATTAAATTTATATAATCAGAGAAAGTGGATTATAGATACCATATCTCAAAAGGAGAGAGAGCTATAGAATAAAATTCCAAGGAAACTGATTTTGTTAGATTATTGCTAAATGCCACAAATTTAACAGTCTGATCATTTAAAAATACTCTACAGTGTGAAGTTTAAGGCACAATGATTCCTAATTAGTGTTTTAATAAGTGTGTTAGCACTGCCTTGTGCCATTCTGGAATGTCACTTATGGCAAATTAAGGGACACTTTCTCTCCCTATTTTCCATTAGTATTTTAATGCTAGGAGGTGGGAAAAAGCTGATCCATATTCAAGAGGAAAGGAGGGAAAACAATAACAAATTGGCATCTCTTCCGTGAATTGCCCCACAGGCCAAGCATTTTTATGTTCTTAATCATTATTAAATGACTTAACATGACACCCAGAGCCTGGCGAATGATTGCATCCTGACATGAGAACGAATTACAAATGAAATGAAAGATCAAGCCGTATTAGAGGATTGCCTCTGGGAAATGAAAATCTTTAATTCTCTTTTATTATTGACATTTATTTGGCTGCCATGAATAACAACATAGCAAAGAGATTCAGCTATGCTTGTGCACTGAATAGCTTATCCCAGGGCTCAAAACTGCATTAACATTTATCATGTTTGCTTTTGTAGCTGACACCACTGAACAGATTCTCTATCCATCTTGTATTTATCATGCATTGCAGATATAGTGCATCCTCTAATTTAAGTTCATTTTCATATGGTAGGAACAGCAAAGATTAGCCAGTGTCTTCCTTCAAATAAATTCCTGCTTGTAAGCATTCCTAAGAATGGTTTAATAGATTTAATAAAGAATAAAATGAGTTCACAAGGAAATGCAGTCACAGGATGGGGGGGCTAATTTTCAATTTTGGGAAAATTGTGCAAATTCACAATGAGGAAGACACTTGTACAATATGTCTATCTGGAATACATAAAGCCTTAAAATGAATGTCTCCATAAAGAGAAACCAAATAGTATTTTATGAATCTGAAGGTAGTACTACAGTTCTTATAAGAAGCCTGCATGTTTTTCGCTTTTTTAAACTGCTCATTGCTAACACAGGAATAGGTCACATACAGGAAGAGACAGCAATTCAGATAGTTTGCATCAATGCATGGATATCCTTTCAAAGTTCATTTCTTTTCTCTCTTGTACAAATTAACAACATGGCTTTTCCTGCCATAACAATAAAAGATAACATAGTACCGAGTACCTTTGCTTACATGATCCTCTTTGACTGGAGTGCCCTCCTTTCTTTAAATCCTTTTTAGAACTTAAGGCTTAGCAAGGATATCAATATATCTTGGGGAAAGCCACTTAACATCTCTGAATCTTGTTTGAAACTTTATTTTTAACTTTTCTTTCTTTGTAACGCTTTAATTATGGATAATTTGAAAAATACACACAAGTGGAGATAATAACATAATGACCCCCCCCATATAGCCGCTGCCCAGTTTCAACAATCAGTTCATGACCAGTCTCATTTGATCTATATCACTACTTTATTCTCACTGAATTATGTTTTTTCCTTTTTTTTTAATTTCAGCATATTATGGGGGTACAGATGTTTAGGTTACATATGTTGCCCTTGCCCCCATTCCCCCCCTCACTGAATTATTTTGAAACAAATATTTTTTGAAGCAAATCTCTGAATCTTGCTTTCAACTATTCTAAAATAAGAAAGTTGATCTATATGTATCTATGTATCCCACAACATCATGTTGTAAACCTTAAATATACACAATAAAATTTATTTTT
>NW_012154174.1:6755488-6755825 GCF_000956105.1 Propithecus coquereli
CAGGGGTTTGAGGTTGCCGTGAGCCAGGATGATGCCACGGCACTCATTCTAGCCCGGGCAACAGAGTGAGACTCTGTTTCAAAAAAAAAAATAAAAAGCTTCTGCACAGTCAAGAAAATTATCATTAGAGTGAATAGACAACCTATAGAATGGGAGAAGAAAATATTTGCTTTTACGCATCTGATAAAGGGCTCATAACAACAATCTATATAGAACCTAAGAAAATCAACAAGAAAAAATCAAACAACCCCATCAATAAATGGGCAAAGGACATGAACAGAAACTTTTCAAAAGAAGACAGAACAATGGCCAGCAAACATATAAAAAAGTGCTCAAC
>NW_012154174.1:6757311-6795556 GCF_000956105.1 Propithecus coquereli
AAAAAAAAAAAAAAAAAAAAAAATCCATGCATTCAGTGGGCCTCTAAAACTGTCCATGGTTTGGGGTTTGTTGGTAGTTTGCTCTATCACTGTGCAAAGTTTCAAATAGTTATGGAGAAAGATATACTAGAGGGAAAACAAATGAGAGGGAAAATATATCTGAGTGGCATAAATGAAGGATATATAGGAGAGAAAAAATAGGATATATAGGAGGAAAAAATTTAGGTAAGCAAAGCAGACAAGTCATGGTGGCTTACAATGGTTACAAACAGTATCAGAAACTATGACATTTTTAAAGGTATGACAATCTGTAGTGAAATATTTGTATGTTGTTTGTTCACTAAATACTTAAGAAATTCCAGATAGTATATGAAGCTAAGCTTCTAATACACCTAATATGATGATTTCCAGAGGACTGTTGTTTCTGGAAAGAATTGCCACTTGTGGTAGAACAATGCTTCTGACTTTTCAAACATGCTGACTATTTTGCCTTTGTTGCTTATTTTAGAACAGAACTAAGACTGAACTCTGATAAGATGAGAAAAATTCCCTCAGTTTCTGGAGACAGACTATTAGAAATGACTAGTAACAGCTCAAAGGACCAAAATATGCCATATAATGTCTTCATTCTCTTAAATAAGTGTACACATTTAATTAAAATGGCACACATATATTCTGCCAATTTCCTTAGCACAAATATATTTTAAGACTATAGGATTTTTGCTCATGATTTAGTACAGTTCATATTTAATAAAGATAAAAGAGGCAAGCGTATTCACTTAATCATCTTAAAAGCAGAATGTTATGCATGTACTAGATGTTTTTTAAAAGGAAGTCTTTCTTCAAGGTGGTATAAGGAATAAATTAAGAATAAGATTCCATGGTTGCTTTCTACCAACTCTGTGCCATGAATTTTGTTATGGGAGTTTTGGTGATTTAATCAAAGAAACCTTTCTTATGTCTAAAATCAAATCTTATAAAAATGGCAATTAAAGGTTGAAGTAAACTTTCCAAATATAAAACATAAATCTCTCCAGATTTATGTAAACTTTATTCTATTTGTATCGACATCCACACTTCATACAAAACCTCTTTGTCACTCACTCTGGGATCACTGTCGGTAAGCACCTAATCTACATTTCTCACTATGCCTTGAGGAGCCATTGCTTGCCCACAATAGTTGATTCTCATCTAGTATAAAAATTTTTCTCAAAACCTCAATTTTATCTTCCCATAGCTACATATTTCTAGTTGTACAGTATTTCCCCATCCCGTACCGTACCCTAGGTTCTTCTCTCTTACACTTAAGCTCACTCATCTTAACATTGAAATTACAAGGAATTTTAGAGTATGACAGATCTGGACTTAAAATCTGTATGACCTTGAGCAGGTTAATAAATCTCTCTAAGGCTCTACATTTCCTCATCTACGAAACTAAAAAAAATTCACATTAAAAGATGTTGGGAGCTAAATATGCTAAAATTAGTGAGCAAAAGTTTGAAATAGGATATTTACATAGTCTCAAAGTATCTTCTCCTAATATACTTATTCATTAAGAAGAAAAAATAGTAATGTTACAGTGGCAAAAATTGACAGACATCACCTTAACCCAGGGATCAATTTAGTGATGCTAAAATTAATGGATGAAATTGGATATTTGCATAGCCCCAAAGTATCTCCCCTAAGATATTTATTAATTACAATGGGAAAGTAGTAACTTTACAGAGGATAAACTAGCAAACAACACCCTTAACCTAGTGATCAAGGTTAACGTCACCAGCAATAAGACATTACGACATCGTGTACCTCCCTGATACGACGCACTGAAAAGGGCACATCGCTTCTGTGGTCTTCCTTCCCAAAATGCATAAGCTCAACTTGATCATGAAACACAAGACAAACTTAAATTGAGGGATTTTCTACAAAATGACTGACCGGTTCTCTTCAACAGTATCAAAGTCATGACCAAGAAACAAAGAGTGAGAAACTGTCCCATAGTGAAAGAGACTAAGGAGACACGACAAAGAAATGCAATGTTGAAAAGAAAAAGGAAATTAGAGGAAAAGCTGATGAGATCAAATAAAGCCTGTAGTTCAGTTATTGGTATTGTACCCATGTGAATTTCCTTGTTTTGGTCATTATGCTTTGGCTATGTAAGACATTAACATTAGGGGAAGCTGGGTGAAGAGTGAATTCTATATTATTTTTGCAATTTTTCTAAGACTAAGCTTATTTTAAAATAAAAAGTTAAAATAGTTGTTGAGAGGATGAAAGAGGATAAGGTAAGAGAAAGCACTTAATGCAATATTTAGTACATGATAATAACTTAATAAATATTAATTTCTTTCCTCTAATGACTATCATTTTAATATACCCTAAAACTGTCACATCCTTAGGTTGCCCCAAAATCTCTAGAAAGGGCCTCAAGAGTTTTGAGTATTGAGAATTCAATTACAGTATCTAATGAGAGGAGAAAGATAAAAAATGGGAGGAGAAGTATGAGTAGAAAGCTCACACAACAGAACTATGAGGCATGTATATAACTCTAAAGTGCTCATGAAATCTTAACTTCTCTAGGCAGTAGGTACCATTATTATCCTTATGTGCTATGCATATAGCTCTAAAGTATTCATTAAATCTTAACTGCTCTAGGCAGTAGGTACTTTTACAATATCCCATTTTATAGATGAAGAAACTGAGTCACAGGGCTAGGCTGCTGGCTCACGCCTATAATCCTAGCACTCTGGGAGGCCGAGGTGGGAGGATTGTTTGAGCTCAGGAGTTAGAGACCAGCCTGAGCAAGAGCGAGACCCCATCTCTACTAAAAATAGAAAGAAATTAGCTGGACAGCTAAAAGTACATAGAAAAAAATTAGGCGGGCATGGTGGCACATGCCTGCAGTCCCCAGCTACTCAGGAGGCTGAGGCAGAACGATCGCTTGAGCCCAGGAGTTTGAGATTGCTGTGAGCTAGGCTGACGCCATGGCACTCTAGCCCGGGCAACAGAGTGAGACTCTGTCTCAAAAAAAAAAGAAACTGAGTCACAGAGAGGTTGGTAACTTGCATAAGGTCACAAATATAAGTAGTGGAGCTAGGATGAGCATCCACAAAATCTCACACCAGGGATCATAGTCTTAACCACTTTTCTATGCTATCTACAGATCATATTCCTTCTGTGAATTCTGGTAATGTGCTTTTTGTTGTTGTTACCACAAAACTATAGCACGTTCATCCTAAATCATTTTTCTGCAACATTCACAAATAATTCCTGATCTTGTATTTAAGTTTGCTATTTTTTCTTAATTATTTTGGCTTATATTTTATCCCAGTGAATTTCAATTTTTGAGTTTCAAGATATTTCTCACTTTTCAAGGTCATTTTGAAATCTAATCTCCCTTTCCAATATATTAGAATGTGAGAGAGAAAGCAGTGCAGTTTACAGCAAAGAGTACCAGACACAGAGAGCTGAGCTCTGGTTTTGGCTCCATTATGTATATGACCTTGAACAAGTTACATAGCCTATTTTTTATCTGTTGAACTGATATGGCAATACATGCCCTGTCTACTTCCCAAGGTTTGTGTGAGCATTAAATGTATTAATGATATGTTGAAAAAGATTTTATAAACTGTGAAGCATTTTATAAACATAAAATTATGCTTTTATTGTCATTGGTGATTATATAACTTAAATTTAGCATTGTCTTCCAAATTAAAGAATATATTCTCTTCATTCCATTTTTAACAAGCTGGTGATACGAACGTTAAACAATCCTGTCACAATCTACCTACTTCTACAGAAAGCTAATTGTGGTGTTCCCACACATTTCTTCACCTAGCCATACCCTTTGCTGTTTTGTTTTCCAAATAGAAACTCCCATAATAGTTATGCTGCTCGTATGATGTGTCAGTCACCAGCCTGATCTCATGCTCCCTCCTCACACATTCCATGCCAGTCACGTTGGCCTTCTGTCACTTCCTGGAGTACATGGTACATTATGTTCTTTCTTGTTTGGAAGCCTTTGTGGTCCTGTTCCCTCTGTTTGAAATTTGTTTCCCTGTTTGTCTGGCTTTTTTCTGTCATTACTAGATATTTGCATTTTTCAGAGTTCACTTTCTCAGAGTCATCCCATGGCCATCATACCTAAAACAGGAACCCTTCCCACATTCTCTTTCACAAAATACTCTCTGGTCATTTCCACCTTGTCTTCAGGGCTTATCAGAACGGTAGGCACATAGTAAGTGCTCAGTAAATATTTGTTGAATAAATAAATGATTAAATGGAGAGAATTAGAAGACTATCTTATCTCTTTCCCTTAATCTAACTATTTTAAAATTGTCCTCTTTTGGGGTCCAGGCACTTATAAAAGTAGCACTGTACTCTCTTAGCCAGCAGGACTTGATTTAGTGTCTTATTTTCAGAAACTCTGAGTGATCATTGATTGCATTCTTTATTTTACATTTGTGAGAACATAGGAACCTTAGAATCACTTTAGAGAATTCTGTGTGAATCAACACTTCTTGAATATTCTCTGTGGACTTTCTATCCTGTGCCGATCAATGGAACTTTCTCTTATGATATATATGTTCTGTATCTGTACTATCCAATAAAATAGTCATTAGCTACATGGTCTAGAGAGCACTTGAAATGTGCCTAGTATGACTTAGGGACTGCATTTTAAATTTTATTTAATTTTAATTAATCTTAATTTAAATATCTGCATGTGACTAATAGATGCTATATTAGCACAATTCTATATATTTTTTCTCTCAGCAGTGTAAGATGAGACAGTCCTTGGTCAGAGAAAGACTACAAGTCTGGGATCTTCTAGGTAGTCAGGGGCTATGGAGGAAGTAGGAAGAGAGAAAAGGATTGTTTTGTTTCTTCTATGAACAGAAGTGTTATATCTTAGAAATTTAAGATAAAAAATTAAAATTTGTTGCTTGGAGTAAAACTGAATAAATACTCCAGTAGAGAAGATATGAATTCTCTTCATCATTTGGCATATAGCTGTTGCACAGACAATGAAATAGAGAGAGTATCTATATTTAGGTTTTGGAGGTATTTTCTTTGCTTTATTTAATTTAAATCAATTTTCAGTAGTTTTAAAAAGGCTTTATAACAAAACATGTTTTTAAGCACCTTATTTTTGTCTTAAAAATACAAACCTTTAATTGGTTCAGCTCAAGAAAAGGTAGATTTAAAAACACATTGCAGTCTGAACTGATTTTCCAGAATAATAAAAGGTCTTATGAAACTTTTTACTCCAAGAATTGTCATTTTAAATTCTTAGCAGGTCTGTCATTTAAATCAGGCACTATGCAATTTTCCATCACCTATAAAAAAAAAAAATCCTCTCTCTTCTGCTTTGTGCTCTGCCCAGCTCCAGTTTTTATCTCATTCTCCAGTGCCCTCCTAAGCTGCTGCTTCTCACTGAAAATTGTGCAATTCATTTTAAAGATTACAGATTTATTTTTACAAAATAAAGATTATCTAAAATTTGCAGAGAAGCTAACCATAATATCATAAACAATGCCACTGAGGACATTTCCTGATGAATAAACACTGGTTATTTTTAGAGGCATTTGGATTGGTCTGTCAGCAGACAGATCACTAGTGGCAATACTCAGTGGCTTTGAGAACTGATTGGGATTTATAATAGAAAATGACGGTAGGAGCAGTGCTGGTGGAAAGGAAAAACTGCTCACCTTTCCTTTCTTTTAATCTTTTCATTTCTCTCTTCTCATTGATGCTCCAAATTTAGAGGCAAAATTAAAGTTTGGAGGGATAAAATGTAGATTTTTGTCTAGTTTGTCACACTAGACTTGAGAGCATTAACACATTTCCCTAAAGAAAACTGTTAAGATAAAGTGATTTATTCTTGTTTTATTCCTTAAGAATACCAAGTTCCAAACCTATGCTTTTTTATTTCTAACAGACTAAAGAAATTTTAATGACATTATAAAAACACTGAATTTCTCTAGATAGTGTTCCATACACATATTTTATTAACAATGCTTACTTGAGGTTATCCCACTCATGGTTCATATATATTCTGCAATGCTTGTAATGTTTTTGGGAATCCATGAAGGGACACATCAAATATTATGTGCCTTATCTAGTCTAACAAATCACTGTCAATATCATTGACAGAGTAGTTTTGCTATGTCAGGAGATAATAAGGTATGTGATTATAATCATCATCATTTTGTTTATATGCTATAATCAATTATGGCAGATTTATGGCAAAAAGAAACAATTTTGGAACCAGTAAGGAAGAACTAATGGAAAGGTTAATATAGTGTTGGTTAGTAGAAAATAGAAAAAGTAGTTTGTTGCTAAGACTGAATGTAAACCAGGAATATTCAAAGCAAGTAGCTCGAGGGGGTGATAAAATTATGAATTAGTCAGGCTTAATAAACCATTTTTTAAAAACTATTATCTAGGTACTATAGGATCATGATTATTTGTTATGCAATATGCTGTATTTCTAAGTACCTGCAAAATTTATTTTATAGAACCAAAATATATTTTTTATGGTAACACAGTAAACTGACAGGATACAAATTTATGTTCTATAAACTTTTATCTATGTAGACTTTGATGTATCAACAGAAAACATCAATTTTGAATATTAAAACTTAAAATCAATAGAACTTTTAAAAAATGACTAAAAATTTTTCTCTCTCTCTCTATTTTTTAAAACAGGGTCTCACTGTGTTGCCCAGGCTGGAGTGCAATGGCATCATCACAGCTCAGGGCAACCTCAAACTCCTGGGCTCAAGCAATCCTCTTGCCTCAGCCTCTTGAGTAGCTGGGACTACAAGTGCATGCCACTACATCTGTTTTTTTTGGAAGGATGTGGTCTCACTATGTTGCTCAGGCTGATCTCAAACTCCTGGCCTCAAGTAATCCTCTCGCCTCAGCCTCCCAAAATGTTAGGATTACAGGCGTGAGTCACCTCACCTGGCCTCGCTTTTCATTATATTCTCATGATGAAAACATTTGATTTTTAAACTGAATATTCTCCTGATTACATTTTGTCATATATATATATAGTTGCCAGTTTGAGAAATTACAAAGTGAAACAAATAAGGAAAAAAAAAAAACCTTGTAAATCCTTTTTCTACATGTGACTCAACTCTGTATTCACCAGAATATGGTAAAACAAAAAATGCAAACTTCCAAGAAACTATCACAGTTCCCAATAATTGAGTATTATGTGGCAGGGTTTCCTACCCTGAATTAGTTCTTTCATAGAATCTTGAGAGTCGAGTAGTTATAACACATGCTCATTGTTATCCTCTAGGAAGAGGAAGCTCTACCTCTGGTTTGTCAAGTCCTATGATGCAAATAACACACACGTGTATTACTTCGTTGCTCAATAATGAATCTGCCTTTACTGCATTTAAATAACAGTTCCATCACAAATTCATACAACACCTTGCTCTGAAGAGTTCAGAGTCAGTTTACTAATACTATCCAATCAATGCTCACAGCTTCTCTAGATGAAAGACAAGTCTGAGAATGCAAATAAGGAGGGAGTGCCTATATTCCACAGCTCTAGTTAAATTTTTAAAAACTACTATTCTACAACATTTTAAGTTGCTGTATAGAACAGAGCATTCCACATAGCTCTGGCTTAATAAATATCATAGTCATAAAAGCCTCATAAACTCAGTTAATCTCTGTCACTTAATCTGGGCTCATATTAGTGTTTTCTAACAATCAATTGGAAGATGGATATAATACAGAATAAGAAAACATGGTCTTGACTGTTATCTCAATTTTGCCAACAACTACGTGAGGTTTTCAATCTTGACAGGATAATACTTGTATCAGGAAAATAAAATCAGGACCTGGAAATTAAATCCATTATTCGTATTTTGTTTCAGAAAATTTATGTATATTTTATGCTATCAAGAAAAAAGAGGGGAAGAGAAGAAAAATACGTTCAAACAGGAAGTTTATATGAGCAGGATTTAAATTAATCAGTTCCTAACAACTGTTAAGTACAACCTTTTGGAAATTAATTTGCATAATGATAATCTACATGTGATAGGGTTGAAATTATTTAAACGACATTATATTTCATTATTTAGTCTTGCTCCACCACTGCTTTAGCAGAGAATCCTTATGAAATGTAATGCAGCTAATGAGGTAGCTTTTTAACTGAACAAACTGACAGGCCCCATATCTGCAGAGGCAGCTTGAAACCGTGCCCAACCTCTTGGCTTCCCAAGAGGCTTTTCAAAATTCAATAAATAACATCTGTAGGCGATGTTGGGTGCAGACCTAGCAGAGTGCGTCATAACACTGTGCTGGCAGAACAAAGAAACCATGACGACTGCCAAGTTTCCATGGCAACTGCTGCGAGGCTCTGAGAGTATAATAGCACATCAATCACTGTCCAAAAGAACTTCATTATCAGCTAGAAAAAACCTTTAGGATCTGTTTAGTGTGCAATTGTGGGTTAACTCACCTCAAAGCCTTGCTCTCTAGCAAAAGTGGCAGCTTCCTGAAATAAAAAAAAAAAAGAACAGTTAATTATAAAGTGCTGGGTAATGAAGAAATAATCCATTTTTGAAACTCATTCAAATAGTCTTCTTTTTACACAATTATCTCAATATACCCACATAGTTCAATTTTTATTCTTACACCAATAAAGATTTCTTTCTTCCCTTGGAATAAGAAAAAAAAAGGCAGCATAATGTCAACACACTTCACAAGTTGGAATAAAGATGCAGTGTATGTTTTTACTACAGCTGCCACAGTGAGTTCAGGTGTTCTGACCTTAGTAAAGAAAGACAATTATTTGAAACCTAAGGAACATGCTGGTGGTTATGTTTTTAATTAAATTAAAAAATAGCTCTCAGAAAGCTCTTCTGTAGAGAAGAATGTCTGCTAATAAACATATAGATTCAGAATAATCACCATTTTATAATCCTCATGATGAAATTTATTACAGAGAAGGATCATCAATGGATGTTAAATTCATTGGGTGAAAGCATGATAGGGAACCGGGTATTTCCATGGAATCAAAGTATCACAGATTATATGCTGGTCACGGGGAGCAAAGCATAACTTTATAATGGAAGGCTCAAGCTGTCATCACTTTAACCCAGTGATCTATGCTATCACTTATCATCACTAACAGTGGGATCACCAACTATTCTGTGCCTTCTGTTATGATGCAGTATGAAGTTCACAGCATCGCCTATAAAGCAATCTGACCAAAAAAATTTAACATGAATTAATCAAAACTTTAGTCCAATATTAACTTGCAGTCTACAAGAAATACAGAAGATGGGAGAACATGTTAAAGGATACACTGAGAAAGCAAGTGGACAAATCCATAAGGTAGGACATTCTATAGGACAACTAGCTTAGTCTCTTTTAACAAGTCAATGTCATGGTATAACAAACAGTAAGGGGAAAATGACCTATGGACGTATGGATCTTAATTGGATTCTGTTTTGAACAAACCAGCTATAAAAGACATTTTGGGGCCAGCTGGAGAAATTTGAATATGAAATGAAAATTAGATAATATTAGGAATTGTCAGTTTTAAAAGGAAAATATCCTTAATTTTTAGAGATGTATCCTGAAGTATTTAGGGATGAAATGTCACGATATATATAATTTACTTTAGAATGATTCAGAAAAAAAGTAAAGCGAAGCAAAAATGGTAAAATGTTAATGACTGTCAAATCTAGATATACGTAAGGGTTCAATATCTCTACTTTTTTGTATGTTTGAAAATTTTTATAATGAACAGTCAAAAAACCTCCAATTTCCCTTTAATATAAGATGACAGGGTAACAAAAGTTGAACACTAAAAAACATATACAATTGAAAAATTTTTACTAGACAGAATTCTTCTAGATTTTAAATATCTGAAGGGTACAATCTGATAAACATTATTATATCTCTCAATCCCCTTATAACAGGTTATCAAATGACAGAAACACATCTGTGCAACCAAATCCTTTCCCTTTCTTTGCTTTGTGCATATATTTTAATTTTAGGACTGAAAGAAAATAGAGGCAATATTACTTTTCAACTCCACTTCCCTCTTGAAAATGAAAAAAAATTGCAGACAACTGTCAAGAGCCTCTACATCTTAACTTGCATTCCTCCAAAATTATCTTTGCCAAGAGATATTAATAGAAGGATGGGATTCGAGCCTGAGTAGTGAGCAGATCCAACTCAACTAAAACGACTGCTGCACCAAACCATGTAAGGCAGAAAGTACAGTCAGTGTCTCCAGCACAAATTTGGGTATTATCTACATCTTGAAGAAAATATTGAGTACAAAAATGTATATATGCACTTATGGTCCAATATACTAATAACATATAGATTTAGAGGATCATTTTGAGAGTTTAGAAAGGTTAAAATGCATTATTACAGCTGAGCACTGAGGTTAACAGAAAGCGATAAGCTGAAAGTACAACTCCTTAGGCTATTCACTAGAGAAACAAAAGCCTGACCAAGTTAGCCTTAGTTGATGTAAACCAAACAAAACCAAACAACACCAAACTTGATTTATGATCTTGACACTGGTGCAAGCAAGGTTAGCCGCTTGACGATTTACTTACAATAAAACTTTGTACATCACACAGTCAATAATATTTGCTGGCCAGGATATTAAGGAAAAAGGTTCAAAAGATATCAATGTAGTGCTTTCTAAGCTGTCATAATTAAGGAAGCCAATTCTTATATGAAAAAGACCACAGAAAAGCTCTGCTAGAACTACATATTTATGTGGAACTTCATCAGAGGTATGAAAAGAACCCCAGAGGAATGTAAGACAGTTAAACTGAAGCATCTGTAGGACTAAAATTGCAGCAAGACATAAATACTCAAAATTCACATGCAGTACTTAAATTGTTTTTTAATGTCCAGTTTTATTCACACAAATGTATAAGAAATTAACTCTGATCTGTTATGGTATAGAACTAATTATAGGAAGACATATATATCAATGTCAAACCATTTTAATGGAACCAGGCCTTAGGATACTTCCCTGTCTGTAAACTAATCCAAGCATCAACATATTTCTGACTGAGGAAGGATGTACTTATGAAAAGTCAACTCAATTTTCTATTTTAGTGCCCTCTCACACAGGTTTGACGAGCTGTGCCCTATCACTAGAAAAGCTAAGCACTTGTTCTATGGCTTAAAATGATCTTATCTTCTGACTTCCTCCCACCTTCTTTTGATCTTGGGCTGGTGCCCCAAGTCACTCCATTAGAGAAGGCAGCTGGCTCACATCACTGCAATCTTTCCCACAGCTAACCTCTGATCTGAAGGTGTTTGTAGATACAATGATGGAACAACATTTATTTCTTCCTCTCAGCAAAACAAAACAACACAGGGGAATAGTTTGACCCAGTAAGAATTTTAAGCAGAATTTTACTTGTCAGATTCCCTGCATGAAGGGACAGAAAGAAAAGGCATTAGGTCAGAAAACAAGGAAGAAAGAATGGGCATAGATGGTGGGCAGAAGGGTAAGGCAGGTTCCAAATATCAGGGTTAATTCCAAGTGAACTGATCGCACTAAATTGAAAAGGACTTTTTAGTGTGCCTTTGCGGTAAAAGTGAGAAAAGAAAACAAGCAAGTCCCCATCTGTGCTGCCCCAGGGCGCCTCGTACTGAGTTTCACAAATCTAATGAAGCAGTCAGGTTAAAATCCAACCGCAGAGTGGATGTGACATGTGGAGAGCAGCTCGGGTTAGAATAGAGAAGCAGGGCGGTTTCTAATGCAGGTGATTATCCATGTGATAATCATTATATTTACAGGCTTTCCATTTCAGATCTGACATCAAAAATCACAAAGGAGGAGGGATTAAGGAAATAAACAACCGACACTGAGGCTTTTCCTGCTCCCCTGAGATTATAGCACTTTCATTCATGCATGACAAGCAACAAAAGCAAAACCAAACAGGCCAGGAAAGAGTATTTCTGAGAAGGCTGGATTTCACATTAACACTCTTTCCATTTTGATAACTTTCACTATTATTCAGTTTCCCAGTCAGGTCACATTTTCAGAATCAGCTCTCATTGTTGTCTATGCTATAATACAGTATCATTTTTGGTTTACAATGAATGATACTCACATATGTCTTTTATAACAACAGAGTCATTTTTTCCTTCCTGGAATTGAGTGTTGTGAATAAAAGGACATATAATTAAAGTCTTAGACTCTCATCTGTACCATGCCACTTAGGATTTACAGTAGGCTTGCTGCTTCACCAACCAAGCTAAAAGGGTGCTGGTAGGACAACCTCAAATATGATTTTTGAATGGAGGTTAAAAAAAAGGCTGAAATTCATGGTTAATGAAAACTATGGAATACTTACATTAAGAGCTATTTAAAGGGATTAGCAAACCACTATTAAAAAGCATAATCCTCAGATTATACAGGAAGGAGAAACTCAAATGCATGTTTGTGTGTATGAAAGACAACTATGTCCTTTATATTCAAATGAGGAAAAAACTATTTCATTGTATTTTGTCTGATAACACTCAAGTTCTTATTTATAAAGTAGAATTATCTGTAATCAATATTAAACTAAAACTGTAACTTGCCCATACTCCTAATTCAATTCCAATTATTTGTTACAGTTATATAGAAATACGATGATTTCTATATATTTACAAGCCAAGGGGGAATGAGTCACCAGACCAGTTCTGCTTTTTTACTTTCCTTGTTCATCTCTCCATCGAACAAAATTTACCTCCTAAGTGTAATTTTTTAGATTACCTGCATCTGTCTAGAGGTATATCACCATAACAGCTGTTGCAAACTTTATAAAGGTATTAGACTTTGACACAATACTTGAAACAATAATACTGTAACTCCTAAACAGTGTGGTATGAATGAGAGCCTAAGACAAGATGGTATCTCCCTCTTTTTATATATACATCTATAATAAAAATTCATATATTTGCATGTAAATTTAGAGGTATAATGTTCTCTTTGAATGGCTTTAAATGCAACATAGCACTGGTTAGCAGGTAGTTATAGCCAAATGGAAAGAGTAGAGGGCTTAAAA
Source organism: Propithecus coquereli (assembly GCF_000956105.1). Lineage (NCBI taxonomy): Eukaryota > Metazoa > Chordata > Mammalia > Primates > Indriidae > Propithecus > Propithecus coquereli. Next base: position 6,770,370 of record NW_012154174.1, read on the forward strand.
TCAAAAGACCTACACTAAAGTCCCAGTTTTATAGCTTATTTGCTATGTAATCTTGAGCAAGTTACTCAATATATTAGTTTCTTTATCAATAAAATTGGGGTTAACAATATCTATTTAATTGGATTGTTGCTAGGAATAAATGAAATATTTTATGTGAAACTTTAAAATCATTTTATCTACTGAATTCAGGTTCTTGGCAAGCTCTTGGGAAAGTTTAAACAAATGAGTGCCAGAGCATCCAAAGTACATGCAATGATTTGTCCTATCTGTGGATTATATGTGTAGTAGGCAGTCTCCCAAATGGCTCCCAAAGACCCCTGATCCTGGTATTCAAACCCTTGTAGAATCTCCTCCCCTTGAGTGTGGGCTGGACCTAGTGACTTGCTTCTAGCAAATGTATGACAAAATTGATGGGATGTTTTGTTCATTCTCTTGATCCCATGTCTGCCCTCTCTGAGCCCTCACTCTGGGGGAAATAAGTTGCCGTGTTGTGAGGACCCCTCTGGAGAGGCACATGGCCAAGAACCAGTGAGAATTTGAGGCTGCCAACACACACAAAAGTGGGCTTGTAAGTGGATTCTTCCTTAGCTGAGCAGCAAGATGACTACAAAACTGGTTGACACCTTGATTAAAGTCTTATGAGAGACCCTGAGTCAGAAGCACCAAGCCAAGCAGTGCCTGGATTCCCTAGCCACATTTTAAATATGAGGAACCTAAACCTTAGAGAGGTCAAGTAACAAGAAAAATTTAGATAATTTCTCATTCAAACTATGTTAACAAAAACGTCAAAGCAAATGTGGTTAGTAGATCAATCACAGGGTGAGCAAATTCTGGAAAGAAAATTTAGATACATGCTATCTAAATTTTTGTAGATTTTTGTGATTATGGTTAACCATTTCTTCAACACACATTAATTAACCGAGAGATGTTATCCTTTGCATGGAATTCAGTTTTTGGCATCAAGTCTAGTTTCAATTTATAACATCTTTTGTTATTCTGAAGAAGCGATTACTTTACTGGGACTAAAGTAAGATTTTTAAGTAGTGCTAAAATTCTCAGGTAAGGAAAATATTATTGAGTCAAAGTCTAATACCACTGTGAGGTCTGCAACAGCTGTAGCAGTGATACACCTCTAAGCCACGCTGAAATTTAACAATAAAGAACTATCTTTGGCCGGGTGCGGTGGCTCACGCCTGTAATCCTAGCTCTCTGGGAGGCCGAGGCGGGCAGATTGTTTGAGCTCAGGAGTTCGAAACCAGCCTGAGCAAGAGCGAGACCCCCGTCTCTACTAAAATTAGAAAGAAATTAATTGGACAACTAAAAATATATAGAAAAAATTAGCTGGGCATGGTGGCGCATGCCTGTAGTCCCAGCTACTTGGGAGGCTGAGGCAGGAGGATCGCTTGAGCCCAGGAGTTTGAGTTTGAAATAGAACTACTTTCTATTTCTTTTCATACCATATATAATAAAGACTTATGTAGCTTAAGCCTCTAAATATTTTCTCATGCTGTCCTTCAGACCATGAGTTACCTTTTCTTTTTTCTGTCTACAAAATCATTTATATATTTTCTTACGATATTACATTAGTATTATACTATTTTAAATTTTATACTATTTCTGTTAAGGAACAGTTTTAATTTGTAAATATAGTAATCGAAGGCTGGAAAAAATTGTTAAGTAAAATGTGATCTGGGAACCTCTTCTTAAAATAAATTTCATTCACAAAAATATCTGTACTGGCTTTTCTGAGGAATACAGCATATAACTTTTTGGAGATTTTCAACCTGTGCTCTGACATTTATTACCATATGCTTCCTGTCTGCAGAATGATGAATAAAAATATTATTTAACATTTATTGAGTGCCAAAAACTCTGTGGGGCAATGAATAGCTATAAAGATAGTCATGGCCTCTATCCAATAGGTTTATAATAAAAAGTAGATAGACAGTATATAAATTATACCTCAATAAACACGACTGAAAAAAACATTAGGCAGCCAAAACATAGGCCAAAAAAATAAGGTTTAGTTTATAAGAAACTTAACTCTTTCACAAAGTGATTTATTAGCTGACTTGTCTAGTTTAGCAAGGAGAATTGTTCATTCTCACCTTTAAGCATATTTAATTGTGGTAACTAAAGAAGAAATTAAGTTAGAAAAAGTGCTTCATCAAAATTTCAGATTGATTAGCTACTTAAACTAACTTCTTCTAGAACAATCCAAGTTTTTAGTTACTAAAGAATGAGAATAGAAAGGATAACACAAGAAAATTCTCAGGATAGTAGCACTCTTGTTGAGTATTTTATTTCTGTTTTTAATGAGATTATAAGTACTTGACATAAAGGAGATATCCAACAAATGTCAACTCTTTTCCTTTATCTCATTTTTTTTTTTTTTGAGACAGAGTCTCACTGTGTTGCCCGGGCTAGAGTGCCATGGCGTCAGCCTAGCTCACAGCAACCTCAAACTCCTGGGCTCAAGAGATCCTCCTGCCTCAGCCTCCCGAGTAGCTGGGACTACAGGCATGCGCCACCATGCCCGGCTAATTTTTTCTATATATTTTTAGTTGTCCAATTAATTTCTTTCTATTTTTAGTAGAGACGGGGGTCTCGCTCTTGCTCAGGCTGGTCTCTAACTCCTGAACTCAAACAATCCGCCCGCCTCAGCCTCCCAGAGAGCTAGGATTACAGGCATGAGCCACCACACCTGGCCCCTTTATCTCATTTGATCTCTACAAAAATCCTAAAAGTTGGCATTATTTTCATTTTCCGGATGAAAATTTGAAGGCTCAGAAAGATTAGAGTATGTCCAAGACCATATAGCATAGCAGGTAATTGTTATAGCTGGCATTTGGATCTGAGGCTTTCTGAATGGTCTGTGACGGTATGCTACTGATGAACTCTTTCAGGTTTATATGTCTGAAAAAAATCATTATTTTGCTTTTGTTTTTCAAAGATATTTTCATCAGGTGTAGAACTCTGGGTTGATAATTTTTCTTTCTGTGTTCCAAGGTCTAGCTTGCATTGTTTCTGATGTAAGTCTGCTGTCACTCCTATCTTTGCTCCTCTGTATATAATGGATCTTCTTAAAGACATTTTTTTTCTTTATCACTGATTTTATAAGATTTGATTATGATATGCCTTGGTGTAGTTTTTGTTTGTTTGTGTTTCTTTTGCTTTTGGTTTGTTGAGCTTCTTGGATTTGTGAGTTTATGGTTTTCATCAAATTTGGAAAATTTTCAGCCTTTGTTTCTTCAAATATTTTTTGTCTCCCTCTCCCGCCCTAGACTCCAAATATGTATATGAGATCACTTGAAGTTGTCCCACAGCTCACAGCTACACTGCCTGTTTTTCTACTCTTTTTTCTTGCAGTGTTTCATTTTGAATAGCTTCTATTGCTATGTCTTCAAGGTCATTAATCTTTTCTTCTGCAGTGTCACATCTCATCCAGTGTGTTTTTCATCTCAGATATGGTATTTTTCATCACTAGAAGTCAGATCTTTTTTATAATATATTTTCCATGACTCTCCTTAACAGGCTCATGCTTTTCTTTACCTTCTTGAAATACAGAATATATTTAGAAATGCTGTTTTAATGTCTGGTCAACTAATCCTAACTGTGTCATTTCTTAATCCATTTCTATTAACTAATGTTTCTCCTCATTAGGGGTTGTATTTTCCTGCTTCTTTGGATGAAAGGTAATGTTTATTTACTTATTTATTTATGTTTACAGATGGGGTCTCACCATGTTGCCTGGGCTGGCCTTAAACTCTTTGGCTCAAGCCATCCTCCTACCTCAGACTACCGAGTAGCTGGGACCACAGGTGCATGCCACTCATTTATTTTTTTAAAAGTGGCTTTCTCACTGAATGAATGGTAATTTTTGATCAGCTGCCTGACATTATGAATGTTTATGTTTTTAGGTGTTGGATATTTTGTTTTTCATCTGAAATTCAGTTAGGTTACATGAAAACAGTTTGATTCTTTCCATACTTATTTTTAAGCATTCTTTGCTAGGTGAGATGAGAGCAGCTTTTAATCTGGAGCTAATCTGGTCCCCTACTGACATAATATCCTTTCCAGTACTAAAAAAGATGTCCCATATATCAGAGATTTTTCCACTCTGGCTATTGGGGACAGAAACTATTATCAGCTTTATGTGAGTTCAGGGAATGTTCTGCTTGTTCCTTTCTAGTGGTTTTATCCCTGGCCTTTAGTAGTTTCCTCACATACTTATGCTGATCAGTACTCAGCTGAACAATCAAGGGGAACCCTCTGCAGATATCCAGTGTGTGTGCTCTCTGGGCGGCTCTCTCTTCTCTGGCATTCTCTCTTGCAAATTCTACCCACCTTGACCTCCCTCAGTTCTCAGCTCTGTCTCAATCAGTTGGAACGCTGGGTTCTGTTAGGGATCTCCTTCCTGCACTGCAAACTGGAAACTATCCAGGCAGAATGCTATGGCAATTGTAGGGATTCCTCATTTCTTTTCTTTCTTTCAGGGATCACTGTCCAGTGTTGTTTAATGTCTAAAAACTGTTGTTTTGTATAGCTTGTATGGTTTTTGCATTGTTTAAGGAAGGAGGATAAATTTGGCCTCTCTTACTCCATGACTTTTAGTAAAGGTTCAGTGTGGATCTATCTTAAAGTGTAGATCCTAAAGGATCCTGGTATGTAAATAAGCCTGTAATCTATCATTTATTGGTTTAACACATTGACTGCCACACTAGAAAAAAAATTTTTTCCTTGGGGCCATGATGTTTTATTACAAAAATAGAATAAAAACTTAGAAAACAAAATGATCCTTTCTAATTTAACGAAAAATTTGTTCTTTAAATTGTTTTCTGTGTCCTTTTCAATAAAAAATATAAAAACTTGAAAATTAGTAGTGTAAAAAGTAATGTAGCTTGAAAAATAGCTCATAAGAGTATAGTGTTTTTCTTGACATGTCAGGCTTAAATGTAATTTAAAGGTAAACATAAATATAAAAATGGAATTTATTGACTTCATTTAATCCACATTTTTAGGGTTAAATTGTCAATATTAATTGTACCAATAAGAACATCAACAAGTAAGATTTTCATGAAAGAACTGCAGGGTTTTGCCCAGGGGCCACCCATCATGTAACGTGTGTGCTACAGCATGGCAACATGACTTGTACCATGTGGCTCCCAAGGTAAAGAGACGTGTGAGCTATACATGCTCCATGAGGCCCCAGGTTCAAAACTAGCATGAGTTAAATACAACTCACATGGCAGTTAATGTGGTAAAAAGCTTATCTGTCAGGTCACAGACTAGATTGACCAATATATTAAATGTCTCATACACTATTCTTTACATCTCACTGTACAAAGGATACAGTTCCTACTGCACTAAACCATAAACATTCTACTTCACCAGTAATCTACATTTGAAACCGTCTGAAGAAAATACTCTACTCAGTTCTGAACCCTCCTTTACTTTACATATTCTATATAGTTGTCATTTTCTTGCTTTTTGTCTTACCAACAAGAAAGCTCCATATAGCTAATACAATCTTTACATTGTTTTTTCCTAGTCCTCTCTTCCAACCAATAGAGAGCCTTCTAATCAAGATACTATGCCTGGGTCAGCAATCTACACATGCAGGATGAATTCAGCCTGTCACCTGTTTTTATAAAGTTTTATTGAAACACAGCAAATGACTATTTGTTTACATATTATCCACGGCTGTTTTTATGCTACCACAGCAGAGCTGAAATAATTGAATAGTTCGACAGAGACCATCCTACCTGGACTATTACAGAGAAAGCTTGCTGATCCCTGCATTATGCTATAATTAGGATGTTTGTAAGTTTCAAAATAGACTTTTTTCTTCTTTATTGAGTTACCAGTGAATAACTGAAGGCTATATAGAGAGCAGGCTCCAGCCTGCTAACCTTAAGATAATCGAAGTGTATATCTTTTGACAGGCTTTGTTTCCTTCATTCACCAGCAAAACAATCTAAAGACGAAATCACATATATTAATAAAAAAGCAGTAAAGACAAGATAAATAACCAATTCTTACAAGTTTAGATACTTGTTTATGCAGGACAATGAGAAGGAAAGACTTCACTGCTCAGTGTTTAAAATCAGATTTAAAAGAGGAAGGGAAGACCTCAGATGGGAAGAGACAGCATCCTTGTTAAGTGCTTTTCTAGTAATTTCTTTTCAGTTCAAATGTGCACCAATGTTCTTGTATTTTCCACATCCCATGACCCTTCCCACGTTGTGAAGTATGATAATTACTGCCACTATAAATCATCCAAGGATACTCTAAGAGCCCTAACTTATTCTAGTCTGGAAGTTTTAAAAATTTAACTCCTAGACAATAAGGTAAAAACAAAATGAAAACAAATAATATATGAAACACAGACAAGTACACAGGGTGCAGTTTTGGGTTTTCTTAAATCTACTATGAGTAAAGTGGTAAGGTTTGAGACATGGTAGTTAACATGGATTTTAAAGACAGAGCACTAGTTTCAAGTTGTTTTGACTAGAACATATTACAAAAACTCCACTATTCTTTGGGTCTTTCGTTTTTTGAGGGAGAAGAGAGAATAGAATTAGGAATCCCAGTAATATTTACAGTCTAAAGAGTACTGGATTAAATAAAAAAGAAACTTATAGTACTACATTGTAATTTATTAATATAACAAAATGTAGTAAAAACAGAGAAGCTTCTGGTTTCCTACCCTTAGTGAAAAATAAAGGTAATTTCTCCCATGATCGGACGTTTTACGTATGGATAACATATCCAATCCAAATATTACCAGTAACCACTGTATTATTTTCTTCTTTCTTGCCAGCTGACTCATAGTAATTATGTACAGAGTATATATTATAATGCTGCTGTCTTAAAAACAAATCCAATATAGACAAAATTTCCACAATGACCAGTGGGAAGTAGCAAGGACAACTGCAGAAGTAATCGGTACAGGTTTCTTAAATAAAAAATAAAACCAAAAAAACCCAAACAAACAAAAAAACCCCACAATTACAAACCCACAGAGAAAAATCTGGCCAGGCACAGTGGTTCACGCCTGTAATTCTAGCACTCTGGGAGGCTGAGGCAGGAGGATTGCTTGAGGCCAGGAGTTCAAGACCAGTCTGAACGACATAATGAGAACCTCCTTCTATAAAAAATAAAAAAAATTAGCCAGGCATGGTGGTGTGCCTGTAGTCTCAGCTACTCGGGAGCTGAGACAGCAGTTTGAGGTTGCCGTGTGCTATGATGATGCCACTGAACTCTAGCCTGTGTGACAGAGCAAGACCCTATCTCTAAAAAAAAAAAAAAAAAAAGAAAAGGAGACAGAAAAATCGAATGTGCATAAAAAAGAAATTGGCCAAATGTATAGGTTAAACTATTTAAAAAATCACAGAAAAATGATAGAAAACACTCAGAAGAGTGCATAGTAGGTGGTCAATATATATTAAATTGAAAGCATGACTCACCTATCCTTGCTATATGGAAAAGAAACAGGTTTTAAGAGATTTTGAATATTCTGCATTTGATAATAAAATAGGAGCCAATCATCTTAGTCTACAGAATGGAATCAAGAAATATATCTTTCTACCTCACAGACTCTCTTGCTGGAATCTGAAATAACACATTATCCAACCATAGTGCTTGCTTATAGTATTCTGTCATCTCTATGATAAAGGATGAGTTTTGCTTTGGTATTAAAATACATTGGGAATTAAAGGTACTACAGCATGGAGTTAGTTACAAAGTATTGGCATTTTTATTGTACTGAACATTATAAAATGATTGAGCTAACAGATGAGATGTAGGATTATTTTTGTTAAGAACCATTTTGATTTATTGTACATAGTATTACAAATTCCAGCTACACCTATCTCAGAAACTGTTTTCTCATAGGTCACCAATCTCAGCCCTTCTTCTTGACCTTTTTGAATAGGACTTGATTCCTTTTTCTCAGGAAAGAAGAATTTCTGCACAGTTTAACATTTGGGAATATTTATTTTAAGAAATAAAACGAATACTCATTTCCCTCTATTATTTCAGAGTCTTAATTTCAACTCTCCTCCAAATTTCTTTGTATCTCCAATTACTCTTCATTTCCTGGGTAAATATTTTCCCTCCTTCAATTCCTTGGTCAATTTTCCTCACTTATTCCTGCACATTTAAGTTCTCTCATTTGCATCTCCCAACTCCACTGGATAACTTAATCGGTGAAAAATGAGACTTTATTGGTGTTTTAGAGTTTGAATTTTCCCACCCTCTCCTAGGAACTCTCTTCCCTACTTTTCTGTTGCATATCTTGTTTCCCTTGTCTCTCACCTTTCTGTTGCTTGCCTTCTTCCTCTTTTGCTAAACTCCCTAAATGTAGTCTTTCTCTAGAAATTCATTTCTCAACCTTCTAATCTTTTCTCTCTTTACTTTTTTTGGGAGTAATTTTCTTTATCCCTTTCATCTGACATCATCAGGAGATATCCTGTCTCACTTCCTGAGTCTTTTTGACACCTTCTTTCTCTTTGCATCTGACAAGTTCCAAGTTCTGCCAAGTCCATTTTATAAGCATAAGACTTATAATATCTACACCCTTGTTTCCAATCCTTCCGACTCAAATCTAGGTCAATCTTGTACTAATTCTTGCATAGATTACTGCTATAGTCTCTTAACCAGTTTCTAGTAGCCGTCTCACCCCGTTTGAGTGCATTCTTGCATACAATCATTACATTTATCTTCCTTAATATCGACTGTGATTATCCTTTGCTTAAGAAGCTACCTACTGCTTCCTGACAGAAGTCCCAGTTCCATAGCCTGACTTTCAAAGGTCCTTCACAATGTGCCCCTACTTCCTTTCTAGCCTGATCTTTCACTATTCTCTTATACATGTACCAGATGCCACTCAAACTAGAATACTTGCTATTCTCTGAACATGCCCCGGGCTTTTTTGCCTTCGTGCTACCTTGCTCATGTAGGCATTAAATGAATTAGAATACGTTCAACCACTCTTGTCAGAATCTTACCCATCCCTCCAGGGTTAGTTGAGCCATCTTTTGCTTAATAGAAGCCTTTTTGAATTGTTCACGGTCTCTCTTCTCTACCTCCAGAAGTGGCTTTCTGCGCTGTACAAGAATTTTGCTCAAGTTGTGAAGGTTTCTCTTATGGCAATTATGTGCAGACTGGATACATACTTATTTATATAGATAGCTTATCTTCCCTACTGGATTATACATTCTTAGTGCAAAAACTCTTTTTCACTTTGTATCCTGAAAGCATCTAACATATTGCTCTGTACAGAATAGATAATAAATCCTTATTGATTTACTAAATGATAAGGATAAAGCACTCACCTACATAAGTAAAGAAAAGACAAGCCCTCAAATACTTCTGCATTAGATTGACATTGACTTGATTTCTTGTGGTTCATACTTTATTTTGGGCTTAGAGTTGAATGACTTCAGTGCTCTGAATATATTCTTCTATTACACTATTTCTTATGTTGAATTATAATTTATTTATAATCTGTTTTCTCCCTTAGTTTATCAGCTTCTTGAGAATTAAGTTTTGCATCACATCTTAAAACTATGCCTCATACATAGTATGAATTAAATGTGCATTGGAATGAGTTAAGTTGATTAATAGAATCTTTACTTAAAAAGGTAAAAAAAAAAATCTATCCATATGCATTGAGATTTTCAAGAATGGTATCTAAGATTTGGCTAAAAACTTGGGAAACTGCTGGTCTGATATGTTCCGTGAGAGTATTTACACAATCCATATTTTATGCCTATCTGCAGTTGTCCTGTTCTGGGAAGTTACCCTAAAGGATTTTGGCATTTGTCTCATTTCCAATATCACACAAATAATCATGGAAATAGATTTTCCCAAAAGAATATTTTACCCTGCATTTTTTATTATAATTATAGTTTCAAAGATGCATGCAGTCCACACATTATTGGCAGATATAGGATATCAAAGAGACAGTATAGCAGAATAATAAGGATAAACGTTAAACAGTTTGCTATAAAAGTAACAGGATTAGCAAAAAACAAAAGCAACGAAACAAAACCCATAAAACAATACCCTACATACAGACAAAATAACAAGGATAAATATTAAATAAGTCCTGATTTAGTTTGAGAACTTGGTAAGCTATCAACAGAGAGCAATTTTATGACAAGCTACTATTTTACTATTTTACTTTGCTCACATGCAATTTAATTAGAAAGTTTACAGCATATGGAATAGAAACATAAGTCTAAATGAGCTTATAACCAGCAATAACCTGCTAAGGTATACTTTCACAACTTTAAAATGATATTTTTTAAAAATCTAGTAAATAAATGCTAGTATAGATCCTATGTAATCTGTTATTTTTTACTGCCAGCACACACATCATCATCATAGACACCAGCACATGCGTAGCTCAAGATGCACTGCTTAATTTTCTTGTTTCACAAGAAGGGATTATATACAATACATTGATCTTGCTAAGTGTTCGAAGGGCGAAACCTGATTCAGATAGTGAACACCTTGGAAATAGAAGCTAGGGACTTTCATGGTAACAATCCTAAAAATCTTTTTGTGAATGGAATGATCTGAGTTACATCTCTAAATTAACATGAACTGCATCTCATAAACAAGGAAAATCAATTCTTGATTAGCCAGAGCAGATTAGAGATGATTTAGACACAACAGGGGCCTGAGATGTGCTCACCAACCCAGCCTATCCTGGTAATTAGGCAGTATTGGGTTAGTAGCAGTAGCACTGAAGGAAAGGAACTTGCATTTAGGACTGGGCTGCTGTAGAGAAGGGCTCCATTTTTCCCATCTCCACTTCAAACAGAATAACTCATTAAACCTCTAAACATGGTTAATCTTCACCTGGACAACCAATACTTAACAGTGGTTTTGTTATTATAGAGATTTTGAGTTGTTAGTAACTTCTCTTTCTCCTCTGCTACATTTCTCTCTTTACTTTTTTTGGGAGTAATTATCCTCTGCTAATCAATAGGTGATGATAATCTATATTTATTATTCCAAAAGAATGGGAGTCTCAAGAAAGCAATGGTCCATTCTTAGGAAGAAAACAATAAATCATGTATGTGAGAGATGCCAACAGTCTCAAGGGCTGTTCTAGCCAAGATTTTCAGAAGCATCCTAAGTCCTTGAGTGTTTTGTTGGCACAGCATCTGAAAATATAGCTGCCTCAGAAAGTGGCATAACTTTCTATGTAATTGTGTAAGAAAATATGTACTCTCATTAGTATCTGCAAAGCAAAATGTATACACTGTATATTTTGTAGGTATTGTTTAAATTGTGAGATTTGGTAACTATGCTAGATTTGGAGCAGGTGTTTAATAGTTGAATATCTTGTCTCCATGTGACCACTGTGACAATGTTAGACATTATTTAGTGTGTGACAGGCACAGGTAACATAGGATTTCTCTTGGTTCTGATAATCTGGGCAGATTTTTGATTATCTGATATAGAATAAAGGAAAATAGCAATAACTGTCTTTCATCTGCATCAAGAATTTTAATAACCAATGAACATACTAGATACTATTTATTTCTACAGTTATATGACGCTCTGCTAGGCTCATTTGATTAAATAGAAATAAGGCAAAAGGATTAAGATGAAAGCAAAATTTAAAATCAGAATATAGTGCATTGCAATTGAAATTAGAAGAAGAGAGAACAAAAGAAAGATACGGCCTAAGTTTTGACCTAAGTCTAGAAAGATGGGTGACATTTTAGGTGAAGGTGTTACAAAAGGAAGGATACAGTGATATGGAAAATGTGAGGTGTGTCCTGAGAATAGCAAGAGGTCCAGTTTGGCTGGATCATAAAAGATGAGCAGAAGAGTAGAAAGCACTAAGATTTGAAAGGTAGATTTAGTCTGTAATGGGTTAAGAGGCTGTATTTAATTCACTTAACTATGTGGTAGAAGGGGTGAGAGATATTAAGGTTTTTGAGTAAGTGACATCATTAGGATTACACTGTTGAAAGATTAATTTATCAGCAGAAGTAGGGAGACTCAATGTTAAAAGGAAAGGCAATAGGTGAAAATCCTTAGATGGTAGGTCAAAAAACAGATGATAAACACAAAATATTTTAATTCAAATAGTGAAGCACAGAAATGACAAATTCTAAGATATAAAGAATATAACGAACTTTAGGCAAACCATCAGCTTGCTTTTCATGTTTCATAAAATAATGGTATAAAAAGAAAGAGTTCTGGACTTGGAATCAAGAAGCTTGGATTCCAGTTCTTCCTTTGTCTCTTACTTTATCCCTAATATGACTTTGGGCAAGATATTAATAGAAACTCTCTTTCTCTGATCCCTCATCTCGAAAATGAGAGGCTCATAACACTTTCTCAAGTCCTTTCTATCTGTAAAGTCAATGGGTGACTAAAGAAAAAAAAAATTAAAAAGTCCTTTCTAACTCTAAAATTCAATGACCACACAAATAATTCCTTGGGAGGTCCCTGGCAACCACAGACAGACTACTATTAGGGAGGGTCCCATAAGCAAAAAGTCTGGAGATTCTATTAAGAAATGACTGGCCTAGGTCAGTGAGCAGATTTAAATACCTGCCATTTTCCTACTGCTGATATCTTTCTGTAAAAGGTAAAGCATCTTTTTAAAAGGCCATAGGAAAAGATTAATTACTTCTTTCTAGAAGCCAAAATTCAAGTAACCTTTCTCCTCATTCATAGATACTTAAACTCTTGCCAAGAAAAACAAATTGTAAAATACAAAAGTTGGAAAATGTGAATCATCGCTAGTATTAAAACCTACATTTAATAATTATGTTGCATTTTCAAACTACTGCTGAATCCCATTACATTTAAACACAAATTCAATAAGAATTCCTGATTTTATAAATGGCATTTAAATGTATTCAGAAGTAGAAACAAAAACCATCTGATAGAGAGATGATTGTGGTTAGAATGAAAAGGAGAAAATAAAGACATAAGGAGGCCAGAAGGTGAAGGAGAGGAAGAACAAAGAAACAGGCTGAGAGTGAAGGAACTACAGTAATGATTCTGTGGCTAAAGTCAGGAGGCAAATGCTCCTAAATTTATTTTTTGTATTGTGCATTTTTGTATTTGATGGGATTCTGAATTAATATTACAACAAAAGATGAGGCACCTGTCGACTTGAGAGGCAGAAATTGTTTCAGCAGAACTTTGTGCCACACTATTCAGGAATTTTAGAACATATGGAAATATGCACCACAAGACTCAAAACAACAATTTGGCCTTTATTATACAACCAATTTGGATTTTATTTAACTGCCTTTTAAAAATTTTATTCCATCTTAATTTTAATAATATTCATTAATCTGAAACACAGAACGGCAAGTGGGCTCTCATTACATTGTTCCACTTCCTCAAACAAGGTTTATGCTTTTTTACTGATATGACAACTTGCTTAAAAATCATCAGTATCATAGGCAGCAATCTTGAATTGTTAAAATCTTTAAGTTCCTCATTTAGTTTTTAGGGGAAAAGTTATGCAAATGTCTCATCAACTCAACAAGTACATGTTAAGGGTATAGTAATGTTTCAGGAGTAATGTTTTGGAGCTAGGCTGAATTCTAGGACTTGTAATTTGACTTTCTGTGCTCCAAACTCCTCCTTTGTGAACTCTTTTTACTTTCACCTTAACTTGTGGCTCCCAGAGCTTTAAAATCATCCTTTAAATAATTTAGAGTCCCACAAGCACTGTATCCCCTTTTCTCCTTGTTACTAATACTTAGCAATTTTCTCAGTCCCTTGGGCACAGAATAGGGAAGGAAAAGAGTAAAAAGTCCATCTGGAGGGGCCAACAGAAAATATCCAACATAGGAAGCTACTGAATCTACCAGCCTTGGCCAAGATGCTCACATCCTAGGAAGCAGCAGAACCACTGAACTCTAAGGGATCACATGGTTTAACAGTGGGCATCTCAGTATAGCCAATGTGGACAGAAGATTCCAGGGGGGTGGGGGAAGGGGAGATTAATTTCCTAAAAGTTTTACTTTGTGTGAGATTCCTGGGTAGATGAAGGAAAGCATGCCCAAAATGACTTATATTTAATTCTCCATGAAAGGGATTTAAAATATTTCATTTAAGGAAAATAAAATCAATGTGACTTTTTTTTGCACATGTAAAATCAAGAAGAACACAAACACAAAAAAGCCTACTTCCGATACAAAATTATGTATATATGACCAAGTGTATGATATCATAGTATACAAGTATTGGAAAATATACATTAAAATGTTGAGAAAATTAGAATAATTTTTAAAAAATGGAATAGAGTTAGTTACGAAAGGTTTGTTGAGAAAAAGCATTTCTGTGTTGGACCTTGAAAGAGAATTCTGGGAAGAAAAACAGAGTAAAAGCTTTAAAACAAAATGCATTACAGGATGCTAAGAAATCACAGGACTGGGGCTCATGGGCCATCAAAGAGAATAGATGAAATACCATTAGTTTTCATGGGCTTGAGAAGGTTTCCAGGTTTTGAAAATTAAAAGTAGAATGTAATATAGTGCTTTCTTTTTTTCAAGTGGCCTTCCTCCAAATCTTGATCGGCACATTTGATTTAAATGGTCTCTCTGGGAGATTTCTGAGATTCTGGTTTTTGACTCTAAGCAAAACCAAAGATGTTAGGAACCAAAGATGTAGACAGCAGAGAGATGCTTGGGAAAACTGGTAAGTGAAACAGGTTGTTTTCTACATATGCTTGTTGGGAGATCATTGGGTACAACAGTACCCACTAGCACAGTGGCTTTTAAGATTCATGGCAGCAATCAAGATAAAATATTAGTTATTTTGCAACTTGCCACACTCAGACATATGTATACATATATTTATATAATGCACAGTCTTATATTTTAAAATTCTATTTCATTAAAATATGCTAATTTTGTTACCTAAAGTAAAACTAAGAATATTATTTACAAAATAACATGGCCCTTTGGAACTCAGACTTACGAAAGTTCCTTGAGGGCATTTTATAATGACTAGAATATAGTAAGTGCTCAATATGTCAATCCATCCTTTCACTTACCAAGCATCTACTATGTGCCAGTACTGAAGAGATTATTAAGAGTGATCTGAGATTTTGAGGTGTGGATAAAGAAGGAATCTCTGAGAATATTTAAGTTGAGAGACTTAAAGAATGAGTAAGAGTTAGGTTGATGAATAACACTGAATATAGGGTAAAAAGAGGTCAAGGCAGAGGGAAGAACATGTGCAAAGAGTCTGAGGGGACAGGAGAAAGAGCTCAATTGTTTTAAAAACTGAAAGCAGCTGGGCCTGGTAGCATACACCTGTAGTCCTAGCTACTCAAGAGGCTGAGGTGGGAGGATCACTTGAGCCCAGGAGTTCAAGGCTGCAGTGTACCATAATCACACTTGAGAATAGCCACTGTGCTCCAGCCTGGGCAACACAGTGAGATCCCATCTCTAAAAAAAATAAAACAAAATAAAACAAAAACTGAAAGCAGGCTAGAGAACAGTTAGTGGAGAGATAGTGTTATGGATTCTGAATTTTGTACTAAGTTAAAAAAAAAGAAAAGAACCAAACATAACACAAAGAAAAAAATTATATTCATTGAATATAAAACCAAATACAAAAACAAAATTTAATTTTGCCCTTGAAATGGCTCATAAGGATAGTTTTAAAGTTACAGAGTATAAAATATAACAAGAGTGTACTTGACACAAAAAACACTGATTTAATTTCTTGCCAAAGCAGGCATTTACTGAAAGCACATGTACTACATTAAAAAGGATCCTAAAATTTTATGTGCCAGATTTGATAAGGGATCTAATTTATATTCTGGCATTTAGCTAGAAGCCTGGATTAGTGATGCAGCAACATAACAAGGACTTGATTTTCCCTGTTCTTTTATAGATATGTCATATTAACTTGGTCACTGGCAATTGCAATTACTATAAACTGATGCACTAATTTCAAACACAGGTTAAAAGTCAGGGACAAAGAGAATAAAACTATCTCTAAAGAAATATGCAAAACATTAATCGATGAAAGTATATTCGTACCAATTCCAATATACTCAAGTTCTTGAATCGCCCTGATTAAGTTAATCAAAAGGGAGATTATCTTAGGTGGGCCTGGACCTCTTTAGGTGAGCCCTTTAAAAGAGAGCTTAGGCTTTTCCTGAGCTGAGAGACTCTAAACGGCTTATGTTCATGGGATTCCAGCCTGCTCCCGATCTTCCCTTCTTGACTGGACTTTGGATTTGCTTAGCAAGCCTCCACAATTATATAAGCCAATTCCTTCTGATGAATCCTATGTGTGTATTCTGTATTGGTTCTGCTTCTCTGATTTAACATTGACTCATATAATGTTAATAAAGAGTGAACATAAAATATTTTAACTGGTCCCATTGAAATGAAATGAATGGATTTGGGGATTAGAAACATATTAGACAAATAAAATCTATTTTCAGATAGAACTGAGGTGTGTAATGGTATCTTTGATGCCCTGTCCCTTGATTCATATTCTTCATCTCCCCCTTACCTCAGACTCCTCATCTTCTGTTTCTTTCCTTCCCTATCCAGAAAAGGATCTTAAATTTATTCACACTGTAGTATTACATTTGACAACATTTAGTATGCTAACATTTCCAGGAGGTACTTCTCTTTAATAAAGATGAAAGCTTTAATGTGAAGGAAAATGATGGAATAAGCAAGAAAATAAGTGTATTCTGGCACACTTAAATTCACAAATTCACGATGACCCCTTATTCTGTCTACTTGTAATAGTGGCCACTTCCAGGTTTGATTTTTGTTTTTAAATCATTTTCTTCACTTTACATTCTAGAAATAACCACAGCCAAATCTCCCCAAAAAGTAACATTTCCTTAGCAGACAATATTGCTCACAGAAGAGACTAACACTTTTTTGTTCTATTTGTTTTGGTTTGGGAAGGGGAAGTCTTTCTACATTGTTGGGTAATTATCATTTGTTTTATTATTTAACTTTTGATATACTTATGCCAAATATTCCAAACTGGATCATGCGCTCTTTGAAGATAGGACCATAATTTGCACCTTAAAAACACACACACACACACACACACACACACACACACAAACATGCCACCACCTCTCTCTTTCTTGCCATAGCCTAGCAATAAAAGAGGTACCCAATAAACATCTATTGATTTCATAATTTGTACAACAGTATATACAATGAGGTTAATTGTGATTTGGCTTTTATCTAAAGGAATTTTTTTCTGCTCCATGTAAAATGCCAGTAGCTATACCTTTCACAATATCATAACTTGGAAAGATATACATATTTTAGCCACAAAACTAATATTTATAAGGACATAAAAGACTAAATTAACTAAATTTCAGGAAAGGACAAACTACCTGCTACATATTAGTTTTTACCTTTGCTGTACATGTTACATGTTACTATAACTTTATGGCAATATGCAGAAGTAGCTGCTAATCATTCCAGAGAATTTGGTCTGTTGCAAGGCTAAAATATCATTGTTGCAAATATGATTACATTATTCTTAGATTGTATAGGCAAATTTGATTATATTTTTCTTAGATTGTAAAGGCAATAATGACCTATCAGCTAACAGATTCTTGGTATACTAGGACCCAAAAGATTAGCTTCTGTAAATAAGTGAATGAATGCATATATTAGACCCATATGAAATGTACAATTTAATATTACTAAATAAGGTAAAAGCCAGAAGCTATAAAGGACAAGACTAACAAATATGACTAAATATAAATTGAAAACTTCCATATACAAGAAAGCACCAAATATAAAGTCAATGAAAGAACTGGGAAAAATATTTATAAGTCAACTAGAGATTTACTTCCCTAATAATCAAAGAAAAGAAAAAGTTAGTAGGAAAAATTGAATCATCCAAAAGAAAAAGAAAGATGGGCAAACAAGTAAGGAGTTGACAAAAGAGGAAAATACAAATGGTCTATAATATATGAAAAGATGTGGAATTATAACAATAATTCTAGAAATGAAAATTAAAACAATATAATACCATTTTAACTTTATCAGTTTGGCAAAGCTTAAAAAGACATTTAAACTGGAAATATGATTTGGTAGAACTTCTCTGGAGGGCAATTTGGCAAAATTTATTGAAAGTTAAATTTTCTTTTCCTAAGAATTGGCAGTTTGATTCTAGAGATTGAGCCTATAGAAATTATTTACACAAAAGAACATAAGACATATATTCCTATACCTCTATTTATAATAACAAAACCCAGAAAACAACCCATAAGCCTTCAATAGGAGAAAGAACTATGGTGTATTCATAAAACAATATAACTCATAAAAAATAAGGCAGATAAGTTTGTACTAATAGGGAAAGAGGTCTAGCTATTTTATGTAAAAATATACGAAGCAGAATTATAGTATGACTTTATTAAAATGAATATCTTTAAAAGCTTTTACGATAAAATGTAACCTGGAAGGACATATTCAAAATTAATAACAGAGATTATCTCACTGTGAGATATGGTGGGATTATGAAAGAATTTTCTTTCTGCATTATCTGTTTCTGTAATGTTCAGATTTTAAACAATGACCAAGAAAAAAGAAATAAGGTTCAAGTACAAGGTTACAATATTTCCAGCCATTTGTTCTACTCTGTTGCAAATTATGTGGATACATAGGTATCCAATATTATATAGTTTATGTAATACATAGTTTTTAGATTATAACAGGGATGAAAGGGTAGACACAAATATTACACAATCAACATGTAGTCCTGTCAGTAGTACCCAGTCAAATATATATGCCTATTTAGCTTCCTAAATTTATTAATTTATGTTTGAGGACCTATGAGTTACAGCTTACAAGTTTTGGTCAAGAGTATAAGGCAATGAGAGAATAAAGCATTGTATTCTACTATATAAAGAATAGCTATTCCGGTAGTTTCAATAAGAATATTTAAAGTTTTAAATTTATAGCTCCAGTGACAATAAGCATAGTGTAGCCAGCAGCTCAAATTGAAATTTATTTTGCTTATTTTATATATGGTTACAAAGAGTTACTCAGTAGCACCATTCCCTAATATGCCACAGCATTTGGACTGTTTCAAATAAGCATCTGATAAGACCACAGTAACAGAGCTGTGTTCCTCCTTTACTTCTGGAGGTCTGACACCTACTATATACTCTAAAAAATGCAAGAGTAAGGCATAAGTAGTGACCTGACAGCAATAATCACAGAAATCTGAAGTCTTTTTGTACAGATACACTGCTATATAACCTATACAATAATGGCCCTAAAAGGAACTTAATAGCATGCCTCCAGCTGTGCCTGGCATCCTCTGTCCTCAAATTCTAAAACAGACTCCTATATTTTTTTCACTTGACACATAAATGGAGACTGTGGGAGAAAAGCTAAGATTGGTTAAGAACTGGTCAATAAGCTTGAAAAAATGACTCCATGAATGAATGCTATATATGCTTCTCCTGCCAAATCTTCTAAGTGGCACTGATATTCCATAGAAGATATTTGGTTAAATATATAACAGCAGAATTCCTGCTGGTCAAAGCTAGAAGCTGTTCTTTTAGCTCAGTGGCAAAGAAGACATACTATATAGTACAAGAGAGGCTAGAGACTTGAAATATACTCCTGCCAATTGCTTTTTACTTTGAAAGCTATATAAATCAATGATAAGCTATCTGCACTGAGAAGGTTATGGAACAGCCTGAAGTTGTATATATGCCGTCCTTACGTAGAAAATAAGCGGAGCTCATATGGCATATTGCTGTTCTCTATTTTAGAACTAGCACAGGAACCATGTGATATGTTCATTGCTATGGTAACTACATTTCAGTAGTGAACAGGAGAGCAAACGGGCATGTAAAACATGTATAAGTTGTCAATATATAAGTAATTGCTGCCCTGGAGCTGCAATAACTTAAATTTCACTGATGCATGACTTATTAGAATAAAAACTACCCCTTCTACTTTTTAAAATGAGATTAATAAGCCTTCACTCCCCATTCAAGAAAATAAATGAATAGTGTCTTTCATCCTAGGTTGCTTCTTAGAGAACTATTACTATTATTAGAGACCTAAAAAAAAAAAAAGATGTGCCGTGTCCTATGTGATATAAGAATGAAAGGAGCCTCAGACTCGGTCAATAGGAAAAATGCTCTGCCTAGTCTCCTCTAAGGGTTTGTGTCTACTGTTAGGATCAACTAAGTCAAATTTTGAGGTTGATTATAGGACGGAAAATCTCTGATTTGGCACCAAAGTTATTTCAATCTTCTAGGTGCTTTCTGGCCAGAGCACCTGAGAAATAAGATCCTCCCAAGACTTGATCATCCTTGATTTCTTTTAGATCAGTCTTTGTCCTGCATTTTAACGATATTTATAATAGTGTATATTTAATTTTAAACTTTCTGCATGATGCCACTTAAGACAAAAATCTTAACGAGTTTTCTGACTATTCTCTTGACTCCCCCCTTCTCTTTCCATCCATAATTTTGGCTTATGGGACAGCAAACTGTATCTGACATTACTGACTTTTCTTGAAAAGTTAATGAGTTGAATCAGTTAAAAATATAAAGAGAGGCTGGGCTTGGTGGCTCACGCCTATAATCCTAGCACTTTGGCAGGAAGACGTGGGAGGATCACTTGAGGCCAGGAGTTTAAGACCAGCCTGAGCAAGAGCCAGATCCCCATCTCTACAAAAAATAGAAAAATTAGCCGGGAGTGGTAGCACATGCCTGTACTCCCAGCTACCTGGGAGGCTGAGGCAGGAGGATCACTTGAGCCCAGGAGTTTGAGGTTGCTGTGAGCTATGATGATGCCATTACACTCTAGTATGGGCAACAGAGTGAGAGTCTCTCATATCAAACCTCCCCCCCACCAAAAAGAGAGAGAGAGAGAGAGAGAGAGAGAGAGAGAAATATCAGCCCTTAAAATAATAATTATTATTATTATTTGGAACCTCTAGAACTTCTGACTGACCAGCTTTAATTTCAGTTTCCCATAACCCCCTCTCCCTTTGGGTTCGATTAATTTGCTGGAGTGGCTCCCAGAACTCAGGGAAACATTTATGTTTACCAGTTATTATAAAGGATATCACAAAGAATACAGATGAAGAGCTGTGTAGGACGAGGTATGGGGAAAGAGCACGGAGCTTTCATGTTCTCCCTGGGCACAACACCCTCCAGGAACCTTCATGTATTCAGCTATCTGGAAGCTCTCCAAACCCAGTCCTCTTGGGTTTTTACGGCAGCTTCATTACATAGGCATGACAACAATGTAGAAATGTGATTGGATAAAAAGCACATGATCTAAACCCAGCAAGGCCTGCCTGTATAGCATTTCTCCCTCCAGAGTGTGGGGCAGGATCCCTCTAGAATGAGGGTCTTTTGACCCACAATCAGAGTAGAGTCCTGCCTTGAGCAGTACAGGAGGACAGGAAAAGGTCACAGAGAAATTCTATCTCCTGAGGCAGGCTCCTCGGGCCTAAAGTGCCCCAACATTACAACAAGGACTATGGGAGTTATGAGCCAGGAACTGTGCATAAAAACTAATATATATATAACACCACATAGAGTATAACAGCTATTTATATAGCATTTACATTGTATTGGGCATTATAAATAATCTGCAGATGATTTAAAGTATACAGGAGGATGTATGTAGGTTACATGCAAATACTATGCCCCATGCTGTGTAAGGGACTTGAGACTTCTTGGATTCTGGTATCTGTGGGGGGTCCTGGAACCAATCCCCTGAGGATACCTGGGAAGGACTGAATATCGTATGCATGAATGTGTAAGTCTAAAGAATGTATTAATATATTTACTAAATGGCATAAAATCAGAAAAAATATAGCCTCAAAATAGTTTCTGCCTTTAGTTAAATTATAATAGGATTTTGTATTCTTAGTATTGGTTATAGAGAAAAAATATTTAATAATAGCATGATAATTTCATAATATACATAACCATATTTCCTTCCACTAGTTTTCCCTGGTGAACTTCCCGTAATTCTTTTTTTTGGGGGGTGGGGAGGACTTCTCATAATTCTTGAGCTCACTTTATGTCTTTTGACTTTCATAACGATATGGTCTGATGAAAAGAAGCCCTTAATTTTAATGAATCCAATTTATTTTTTGTTGGCATTTTTATATTCTTCATAAGGAATTTTTGCCTACCCAGCCAAGATGATATTTTTCTATGATTTCTTCTAGTTGCTTTATTGTTCTACATTTTACACTTACGTACAATTTATATAGAATTAATTTTGGTGTATGGTGTAAGGTGAGGGTCAAGATTAATTTTTTTCCATATAAATATCCACTGACTCAAGTAGTATTCTTTCTTCTCTATACTCAAGTGGTACCTTTCCTTTAAATTAGGTGATTATATATATGTGGATCTATTTCTGAGCTCTATTCTTTGTCTATTAGTATATTCCTTGAGTTAGTACCACACTGTCTTAATTACTCTTGTTATGCAAACTTGTCTTCATATAATAAAAAGTTTACTTAAAAAGTAATTCAGAGCCAGGTGTTGTGGCACACTCCTCTAGTTCTAGCTACTTTGGAGGCTAAGGTGGGTAGATCACTTGAGGCCAGGAGTTCAAATATCTAGCCTGGGCAACAGAGCAAGACCCCATTTCTTAAAAAAAAAAAAAAAAAGTAGTTCGATTATATTTGAGTATAGCATGAAGTATAGCATATTATAAACTAAAGCTCAAATGAATATTAATAAGTAAAATTATGTAAATTAACAAAAATACAAGTACTGGCAGGCCTATATTATTTATTTACTTTTTTTGTCTTTACATGGTGTTATTTTTTTTTATTTTTTATTTCATGATATTATGGGGGTACAGATGTTTAGGTTACGTATGTTGCCCTTACCCCCCTCCCCCCAGACCTATATTATTTAAAACAAAAAGTCTTTAAGAATTGATTGCTGAATTATCCTGCCTCCCTACTATACCACGTCAGCCCCCATTTTACTATGCCCCTATTCTAATCTATTAAACACAATGTAGCTATGTCAAAGAACAGATTTAGTAATGTTACCGCCCCTACTTAAAAACCTCCATTATCTTCCTATTATTGCTGCAGAAGGGGCAAGACCAGGGGCAGGGCAAGCAATTATGAGGCTATTGCAATAATCTGGGCAAGTGATGACAGCATCATGAACTAGAAGGGAAGAAGTGAAGGTGGTAAGAAGTAGTTAGATTTTCAATATATTGAAGGTAGAGTCAAAAGTGATTATTTTGATTTAAGTTAATATGTGACAATGGTTACCAAAGCTCCCTAACTGCAAAGCACTGGACATTTATCCCTGACCTAAAATAGCCACACAAGGTCTGGGAACTAAGAAAACTAGGCATCATAAACTTCTTCAAAAGGCTCAAAGAATCCAGAAATAGTCTCTTACATGCATATGGCATATCTACAGCTATTAAAAATCTCCATTAAACTTTCAATGACTCAATATGTAAATACATAAATATGTAAATAATTAACACCTATTATATACATGAAATTAAGAGGGATAAAAGTAAATTGAAACAATCCTTCCCAAAGAATTTAATTTAGTAAACTAAATTGTCCATGCAATTTTTTAAATGTGTAAGAACAAATGTGATAGCCCAGAGTGTTCTATAAATTCAGGGGGGAGATGAGTGAATGAAGATTTCATAAAAGAGATTGGATATATCCCTCAAGACACAATACCATTCACACTCGATCAGGTTCTTTGAAGAATTCTCCATTCATTCTATATGAATTTAGAACAAAGCAAGTACTTTTCCTTCACAACACTCATCCGTTTGTAATTATAAATGAAATGTCTTAATTGAATAATGTTTGCTTCTACCATAGACTGTAAAACCCATGAGAGTAGGGACCATGTATGTGCTTGTTCACCAAAGTATCCTCTGCATTTGATATAAAGTAGCCACTTAATAAATCACAATAAAGCAAATGAATAAAGGCAGGAAGTCCAAATTCTTCTGCCAGGTTTTCCAAGCTTGTGGAAATTTTATCTATAGTATTAGCTACAACAGATAATCTTTGTTCCAAATACCCTGGTTTTATACAGAGTGCAAATTCATTTATTCATTCAATAAATATTTATTGAGTGACTACAGTACACAGACACTGTTTAAAGAATTGGGGATATAACAAAGAATGACATGCAAAGTCTTTATCCTTATGGAGCATACTTCACAAAAACCATGCTCATTCTTGTTTAAGTGGCAATCTCAAACCATTCCTTCTGTGTAAAACATCTTCTTTACTCCCTCCATTACCTCTACCATGAAGATTTCCTGAATACCCAAGCCTCCGGCAGGGTTGCCAGATAAAATACAGGATGCTCAGTTAAATCTGAATTTCAGATATACAATGAATAATTTTTTAGTATAGGTACGTCCAAAATATTGTGTATCCCAACTGAAATTCAAATTTAAATGGGCATCCTGTATTGTTATTTGCTAAATCTGTCAACCTCATTATCTGGCAGTTTTCCCCTTTTCCAAATGTCCATTCTAATTATATTCAGAATCAAAGAGATTAACATTCAATTATCCTCTCCTATAGGGTTTTTGTTTTGTTGCTCTATGTTTTAACACATACTTGATAGATGGATTCAGAAATTAAAATTACAAAATTTACAAAGATGTTATTCCCAACTGTATTTGTAATACTGAAAAAACAAACAGTAAAAACGTCCAATAATAAAAGACTAATGAAAATAAATGATACTAGATAGCTATCCAAAATGATAATTAAAAGAACAATTAATGATACTGGAAAATGCTAAAAGTATAATATCAATTCTAATATAAAAAATAAAATTATATCAGAAATAATCTCAATTTGTTAATAATTTGCATATATAGAACAGTTCGTTATACTCCTTAAATATGTCAACGTCATAAAAGAAAAAGACTGAAATTGTTTTGGATTAAAAGAAACCAAAGAGATGTGACAAGTAAAGGTAATGCATGATCCTGGAAAACAAAATCTCTAGAAAGGACTGTCCTGGGAGAACTAGAAGAATTTGAATATGTGCTATAGTTAGGCGTATATATTTTGAGAAAAAGAAAGAATGCTCAAAGCTTAGGGGAGAATTTTTGTACTCTTCTTACAACTCTTCTCTAGATTAAAAATCAAAATAAAAAGTGCGTGGAATAAAA
>NW_012154174.1:6796385-6809389 GCF_000956105.1 Propithecus coquereli
AAAAAAAAAAAAAAAAAAAAAAAAAAGAGGAGGGGGTTGGGCAGGGAGGCAAAGGGTTACATTTTTGTGAGTCCCAGGAAATCTACATTTTACATAACATAAGGTGAGTGAGTGAAGAGAAAAAGAGAGTGAAGAAAGAATCAATTATGTAAGATGTCCCTGGGTAAGTGGAAGAAGGATTGATCTTGCCTAGTCTCTGTTCTGTACCAAGGAAGATAAACTTGTACTCAACATTACTGGTGCTAGAATTAAACAGACTTTAGTTTTATAGTAGTTGCTAGACTTAATCTGTAGGAGCTAAAGCTACAATTTGCATGTCTTTGTTTAGGAGAGGCCAACAAGGAATTTCCTTATGAATGATCTATGGGGACAGTCCTTACAGATGCCTGAGGCTTTTTACCTTTTCATGGGGATCTGGCTAATGCATAACATTAATAACAACTATTCACTTGGAAGGGGATGCTGAATGACTCAGCCTCTAGGCTTGACCTTCCCTTGTGCATAAGGATTTGGGGGAGTGGTACTGAGATTTTTATTTTGCTTTATATATCCTAATATGGGACATTCTACAGGTTCACATTACCAGTAATTTATTTATTTATTTTTATGGTGAGGGGAGTGAGGTTCAATTTCCTTTTCTTTTCCTCTTCTTCTTTTTTTTTTTTTCCTGAGACAAAGTCTCACTCTGTCGCCCTGGGTAGAGTGCAGTGGCTTCATCACAGCTCACTGCAACCTCAAACTCCTGGGCTCAAGGGATCCTTCTGCCTCAGCATCCTGAGTAGCTGGGACTATAGGTACATGCCACAATGCCAGGGCTAATTTTTCTATTTTTAGTAGAGACGGGGTCTGACTCTTGTTCCATTTAGTCTCAAATTCCTAAAGTGAAGCAATCCTCCTACCTCAGCCTCCCAGAGTGCTAGGATTACAGGTGTGAGCCACCGCGCCTGGCCTACAAGTAATTTTTAAATATTATAACTTGAAATTTATCTAGATATCTAGGAAATAACTTTCCAGATATATTTCCTGTACTCATGTTACCTATTATACACAGAGATAAAGGGACTGTGATAACTAAATCAGTGACATCTTTAAGTATTTTTCCCATTATTTAGAATAAAGGAAAAAAATAAAAATCCAGAGCTCAGTTAATATAAATCTAAGTGAGAGCAATTAAAGAAACAAAGATGAGAATATTTCTAGAAAAGACCCGCCTCTTACCATGCCCTTGCCAGACAGTAATTAATGCACTGAAATCACATTTTAAAAGTCAACTCAGTCTTAAGTCTTTCGCTTCTTCCATTTGTTATTTGAAAAACAGTACTAAGTTTCATTCAGTTGTGACAACATTCTTTGGCAAGTTTATATCTTTTCCACCCATTTTGCAGCTGTCTAAATGTCCTCAGCAATAAGCAAAAGTTCTGCTAACTTATTTTACAGTATTCCTTGTGGTGCATTTCTAGCTTCCATATAAGAAGAAAGATAAACTCTGACTTCAGCATAACAGATGTAAAGTTTGATTATAAAGGAGTAAATTGAATTCACCTCCTAACCAGCATTTCCCTTTTGGAAGGTGGTAGGAAATGAAGAAGTCATTTTTGCATTAATACTATGCTAAGAAAAAGAAAACTTGTCTTTCCTTATGTAAGAAATTATTTTTCTATTAACGATCAATCCAAATTTGGATTGATGCTGTAATAAAAGAATTTTATTTATCAAATAACAACTCCATGTTTAATATTTACTTTTATTTAAGTCAATTACAAAAACATACATTGCCTCTCAGAATGAATTATTCATTACAGCTCAAAAAGAATAGTACTTTAACAATAATAATAATAATAATAATAATAAAAAAACAGTAATGGAAACACCATATTTGTCCCTGAAAATATCTAACACAAATCTTATGAGAAGTCCTATTTCCAAATGAAAATTAGAACCCTTCAAGGAAAAGGTGTTAAAAAGGGAGGAGCCAATCAGCTCTTAAATATAGGAAAAAGCGCTAGATTTAAATCTTTTATTTCTTGGTAGCAAAATTTGATAATATCAGGCTGAAGTCCCCTAATTTTACTTCTCTACACTATGGATTGAAACCAGAAAGGATAAAAATTGTCAAAATGTTTTTGGTGGAAACTAGAGTCTCTGGGCTTGTTAAATTAGTATAGAAATACTATACTAATTTGAGGCCCTTAAAACTATTCACATTATCTGAGACCCCCCCTAAGCCTGACTTGAATTCCATATATAAGAACATACTGCAATGGCAATTTTCAAAAAAGAATGTAACAAGTAACTAACTATATGATAGCAATGTTAACATTCTTAGAGACCTTTGAATACCTAGTACAGAGCACAGTGCCTGGCATAGAATATGCTCTCAATAAATTGTGGTCAAATTTAAGTACATTAAATCTCCAAGAGAGCACCTTAAACAAAAAGGGAGAAGTTAAACTTTCAATTCTATTTGTTTGCAAATCTACTGCATAATAATTCTGTTTTTATATTGATCACTTTACCAAATAATACCATTTGAGGTGTTACCAAAACTGTGAAGGATACTTATTCTTTCATACTTAGGTCTATGTTCAGGAGTATACAGATTCTACTTTACTCATTTTTTATTCTATAGTAACAGAGAGAAGTAAGATAAAATTTGGAGGAATCATATACTGCCTTGTTTTTACATAGCCCTTTGTATTTCTGAAATCATATTCACATATTTTACTTAATACCGACAAAAACAGAGTATGCTTATTAACATTTTTCAGATCAGAAAATTAAGGGCTAGAGAAGTTAAATGGGCTTGTCATCACCACACAACTAAATTTGCTAACAGATCAGAGGTTCTATGACTTCCAGGCTAGTACTCTAATAACTACATCATACTAAAGAGTATATCTGGCATAGACACAAAGCATTAACATGTATAGCTATACCATTCACTCTTGGGAAAAAGGCTGAATGCAAATGATAAAATTGGGAAATCTACTATTCATGGTTGAAATCAGGTTCAATGTACATGAGCAAGTCCCAGAGGCCCTACATCATGACATTCTAATTTTTTTTTTTTTTTGAGACAGAGTCTCACTCTGTTGCCCAGGCTAGAGTGCCGTGGTGTCAGCCTAGCTCACAGCAACCTCAAACTCCTGGGCTCAAACAATCCTACTGTCTCAGCCTCCCGAGTAGCTGGGACCACAGGCACGCGCCACCATGCCCAGCTAATTTTTTCTACATATATTTTTAGCTGTCCAATTAATTTCTTTCCATTTTTTGGTAGAGACGGGGTCTCACTCTTGCTCAGGCTGGTCTCGAACCCCTGAGCTCAAACAGTCCGCCCACCTCGGTCTCCCAGAGTGCTAGGATTACAGGCGTGAGCCACCGCGCCCGGCCCCTATGTGCTATTTTAACAAAAAGTTGCAGTCATCCTTGACTTCTCTTTCAATCTCACATGCAATCTATCAGCAAATCGTGTTGGCTCTATCTTCAAAATATATCCAGAATTAAAACAAACACTTTTCATTGTTTCTGTCACTACCACCTTGGTCTAAGGCACTATCATCTTTTGCCTAGATTATTGCCAAAACCTAATAATTAGTATCTTTGCTTTTGTTCCTTATAGTATATTCTTTCCCAGCCACCATGCCCAGCAACTTTGACTTTTCATTAGGTGGGAGGCAGAAGGATCACTTGAGGCCAGAAGTTCGAGACCAGCCTAGGCAACATAGTGAGACCCCATCTCTACAAAAACATAAAAAATTAGGTGGGAGTGGCGGCATGTTCCTATAGTGCTACCCACTCAGGAGGCTGAGGCAGGAGGATCACTTGAGCCCAGGAGTTTGAGGGAGCAGTGAGCTATGATCATGCCACTGGACCACAGTCAGGACAACAGAGCAAGACCTTGTCTCAAAAAAAAAACAAAACAAAAACCCAAAGCTAATGGCCTTCAAGCCCCTGTTAATCTAGCATCCCATACAACTCTGACATCATCTCCTACTGTTCTCCTTTTCTAGCCACACTAGTTTCACAGCTGATCGCTTCTTGTCCCTCTGCCTAGAATGCACTTCCCTCTGACGTATGTCTTCTAGGTCTCTGTGCAAACACCATTTTTTCAGTGAGGTGTTCTTTGACTACCCTATATAAAATAACTCCCGTACACCCATTACTCCCTAATTCTTTACTGTTTCATTCATATTTACTAGTTTAGCATATTATTTCTCTTCATCCACAATGGTATATGTTTTATAAGGGTAGACACTTTGTCTACTTCTTCACTAAGTGCCTAAAATAGCTTCTAGTAAGTGGTAGGAACTCACATATTTGTTCAGTGAAAGAACATATAACAATTTAAAAATACCAGAATCCTCAGAGGTAATCATAGATGAAGTAAAAATTTATTGCTGAATCTAATTTTATCACAGCATAGAATGTGACCCCATCAATAAGCAGTTTACATCTGTCTGATATCTAGGGACATCTATCCAAAAGTTCTTTCTCTCCCCGTCAGTCCCATATAACAGACTGTCGGGTATTTCCTTTTGTTTTTTGATACTCTTTTGAGACAGAGTCTCACTCTGTCTCCTGGGCTAGAGTGCAGTGGCATCATCATAGCTCACTGCAACCTCAAACTCCTGGGCTCAAGTGATCCTCCTGCCTCAGCCTCCCAAGTAGCTGGGACTGTGCCACCACACCCGGCTGATTTTTCTGTTTTCTTTTTGTAGAGACAGAGTTTTGCTCTTGCTCAGGCTGGTCTCAAATTCCTGAGTTCAAGTAATCCTCCCACTTTGGCTGATACGTTTTTAATGTCTAAAATATAGGATTATTTTTAAAAACATAACCATATCACTATTCATATAAAAAATAATCATTTTTCCTTAATAATAATAATCCAATCATTGGTGACTTCCCCCACTGCCTTGTAAGTTTGTTTGTTTTTTCAAACAGTTTATTTTAGTTGGATTTGAGACCCCTCCCCCCCAAGTTTATCCTTTTTCATTGGCTGGCATATTTTTTAGGTATATTTTAAGACATAGATTAACCCACTCTCTCAAAATTTTGGTTTAAAAAGTGAGTCATTTGTCCTATAAAGTGTTTCTCAGTCTAGATTTTTGCTGATTGCACTTCTATGGTGTTAACATGTTCATTTCTCACAACAGTTAGATCTAGAGATTTATAGATTTAGGTTCAAGTTTTTTCTTCCCCAAGACTACTGATATAGGCAGTGCTGCATATCTATATTAGATGGTACATAAAGACTGAATAGATTTTTCTACACACAATAGCCAGAATAAAAACATACAATGAAAGCATGCCAGAAAGACTGTTCACAAAATAGACTGTAATCTACTACTTCAAAACAACCTAAAATACATAAAACAAAAACATGTTTGAATTAGAAAAATCAGAAGTAACAGAACTTAGGAAAAAATTAAAATTTTTTAAGAAAGTATTTCAAATATGACCATTAAACTAGAAGGAACACAGGATTACATAAACACAAGAAATAGTGCCTTAATAAAAACAGAAGGTAAAAAAAGAAAATTTTTAAAGGAAATATGAAGAAAGACATAAAAATTTTTGAGAGACAGAAACAAATATTGAAGCCAGGAAAAGAAAATCCAGCATATAGATAAAAAGAATCCCTGAAAAAAGGAAACCAAAGAAAGATAAGGTAACAAATACCAAAAACTATATTTTAAGAAAACTTTCATTTAAAAAAAGATTTAAAACTATACATTGAAAAGCATACATACCATGTTCCTGAGAATACTGAGCCAGAATGACCAACAAAAAGACATGCTCTACTAAAATCACTAAAAGGAAAAAAATCTTCATGTATCTAGGCAAAAAGAGTAAATGACTTACAAGGGAACAAAAATTAGGTTATTATCAGACTTTGACAGCAAAGAAAATGAAGCAACATATTTAAAAAAGACAAAGAAAGAAAATATGAGGCAAGGATTTTAAATTCAGCAAAACTGAGTTTCATTTATAAAGGTTACGAAGTGTTAACAACATGAAAGAACTCAAGGAATATTGTTCCCATGAGCCCATTCTGAGGAAACCACTATGTGACACACTTCAGGAAATCAAATCAACTGAAGAAACATCAACACAGGCTTGGTGGTGGGAATTAAATATATAGTTACTTATGGAATTAAGAATAAACGAGGGCTAATGGGGAGAATAGCATACATAATGGTTATATACTCTAAAAGTGTAGTTCAACTTGTGAAAATGCGAAAAGTATAGAGATCAAAAGTTAAAAAAACTATTTTCAGTAATCATACTGGTAGTGATAATATTAGTAATATTGTCATGAAACTATTATGTATGTCCTGTGGTATAAAGTAAATGAGCAAGTATGTGGATTTCTAATTCTATCATACTCTGTGTACTGAAGATCCAAGATTCTTAGTGTGAAAGAAAGGCAATAAAAGATATATTATAGGAGAAGTAAAAATCCTATAATCCTAAAGATGAATTAGAAGTATTAGCACGAATTCATAGGCTTGGGCCAGGCACAGTGGATCACGCCTGTAATCCTAGCACTTTGAGAAGTTGAGGTGGGAGGATCACTTGAGGCAAGGAGTTCAAGACCACCCTGAGCAAGAGTGAGACCCTGTCCATACAAAAAATAAAAAAATTAGGCAGGTGTGGTGGCATGTGCTTGTAGTCCCAGCTACTTGGGAGGCTGAGACAGGAACATTGTTCGAGCCCAAGAGTTTGAGAGTTTGAGGTTGCAGTGAACTATAATGATGCCACTGCTCTCTAGCCGGGGAGATAGAGCGAAACCTTGTCTCAAAAAAAAAGAAAAAGAAAAAATCATGGGCTTGTTAGGTTAAAAAATTAAATGTATGTACATGTATGTATATGTAGATCACAAACATTTCTGGCTCTGTCCACTGAACAGAACTACAAACAATAAAGGAACAACTTTGCAGTAATGAGCATCCCTAGTTCCCAGACTGTAGTTTTGAAATAAACTTTTGTAAAAAAAAGTCCTTAGGCTTCCATTCTTATTTCTTTCATCATTTCACATCTGTACCCCCATAATATGCTGAAATTAAAAAAAAATCCTAAGTATATTAGCTACTGATTAAATTTAACTGTGTATTATTGTTACATAGGATATGTAAAATAGTCAAAATAAGGGTCAATTATTTTATTGTCTAAAAATATTTTAAATTTGTCAATTATAATCTCAAGTAGTTATAAAGTTTAGTTTGGCAGATTCAGACTAAAGATCAAATCTTAAGATCTTAAATTATTTCTAAGATTAAAGGTGGAGGTTGGGCACAATGGCTCATGCCTGTAATCCCAAGGAGGCTGAAGTAGCAGGATTGTTTGAGGCCAAGAGTTCAAGGTTAAAAATGTTAATTAAATAGAGAAAATCATATTTAATTAAATAGAGAAAATCATAGAGACAACTATTCTCTAAAAATTGCAAAGATTCGAAATCTCCCAGCAAAGAAAAAACTCATTCATTTATTAAATGTTTAATAAATACATATTACTCGTCAGGCAGTAGGAATATAATGAAGAGTGAAGGTCACTGCTATGAAGGAACACATTCTAGTGTAAGAGAAAACACATTAACAAGTAATTACAAAACAATGTAAGCTTTATAATTACAAAAGATCACAGAATCACATTTTTAAAATGACCAACTAAATGGGAATAGAGCAGAGAAGGGAAGGAGGGGAGAAGGTGTGAGGTGGGGAATACTTGAAATGAATCTTGATGATATATAGAAATTTTGCCAGATAGAATTGGAAAGAGGTGAGGATAAAGACAGAGGGACTGGCATATGAAAAGACGTAAAGGCAAAATGAACATGATACATTCTGGAAAACATGAATAGTTATGTAGTGGAGAGAAAGGAAGAGGTGCTTGTGGAAGAGAAGTAGAAGATAAAGATAAAAATACAGGGCCAGAAAATGAAACTAAAGAATATCTAATGGGGATTCATTTGTATTCATCTGATGTTTCTAATAAAACAGCTAAAAAGAAATGAAAGAGTCTTTAAAGTCTGCACCTTAAAAATGACCACTTTTTATTTCCTGGATTATTTTTACTGTGCTGAAGTGAATTGGCTGCCAGGGACTGAACACTACATTCTTCTTTTTTTTTTTTTTTAGACAGAATCTCACTGTGTTGCCCAAGCTAGAGTGCCGTGGCGTCATCCTAGCTCACAGCAACCTCAAACTCCTGGGCTCAAGCGATCCTCCTGCCTCAGCCTCTCGAATAGCTGGGACTACAGGCATGCGCCACCATGCCCGGCTAATTTTTTCTATATATTTTTAGTTGTCCAATTAATTTCTTTCTATTTTTAGTAGAGACGGGGTCTCGCTCTTGTTCAGGCTGGTTTCGAACTCCTGAGGCTCAAACAATCCGCCCGCCTCGGCCTCCCAGAGAGCTAGGATTGCAGGCGTGAGCCACCGCGCCCGGCCTGAACACTACATTCTTAATTCAGTTTAATTCTTATAGCAACTAAGTATTTGAAATAAAGCCAGTATTTTACCCTTGTAATGAATTCTATTTGATGGCAATGCTTTATAAACAGTTGATAGCCAAACATTAAAATAACCCCATTAGAAATAAGCATTTACCTCCACTAGGGATTGGAAACTAATTCAGCAATATCTAACAAAAGTATATATGCACTTATCCTTTGATCTAACAATTCCATTCTAGGAATTTACTCTGAAGAAATACCTCTAACAATAGAAAAATATGTATGAATAAGGTTATTTATTGAAAGATTGTTTTTAACTGCAAAACTCTGGACACAGCCTTAATGTCCATACATAAGAGAGTGACTGAATAAACCATGGCTCGTTCACATAAGGGGGAAGAATACAACCATAAAAACTGAGGAGGTCTCTATAAGTTTTTATGGAATGATTTCCAAGATATACTTAAATGAAAAGAAGTTAAGGGCAAAGAGGACCTATAGCGTGCTACCTTTCATGTAACAAAGAATAATAAAATATGTACTTAGCCGCTCATTTGTGCTAAAAGAAATATAGGAATGTGAGCCAGAAACTGATAAGGTAGGTGAGAAGAAGCAGGGTTGGAAGACTGAGAGAAAGGGGAAAGAGGTAGAGGAGGGATAAGGGTGGGAGTGACACTTCTGCGTAAACCTTTTCGTATAGTTCTGACATTTAGAACCACATAAATGTCTCATATGCTTTTTAAAAACTACTAAAGTAGTTGTGGGGTGGGGGGGCGGGGCGTGGGAAGTAACTTAAGTAACTAAAAAACAGTACTTTAACGATATACTCCAAGGCTAAAGACCAAAGGACTGTACACAAACATTGAATTCTACCTAGTAAATTTGTTTTTCACGGTGTGTATTAGTTATTTATTACTGTATGACATATTACTCCAAAACTCAGTAACTTAAAACAACAAACACTCATTAACTCATAGTTTCTGTGGATAGGGGATCCAGGCATGGCTTAGCTGGGCGCCTCTGACTCAAGGTCTCTCACAAGGATGCAATCAAGGTGTAGGTCAGGGCTGCAGTCATCTCACGTTTGAGCATCACTGCGGAAAGCCCTTAGGCTACTGACTGGGAACATCAATTCCTTGCCATGTGGGTCTCTCATGAGTCTACTCAAAAAGCGGCAGTTTGCTCCCCTCAGAGCAAAGCCTCAAAAAGAGTGAGGGAGAGGGAAATGAGATGGAAGGAACAGCATTTTTCTAATCTAATTTTCGGAATGATATGTCACCACTTTTGTCATATTCTATTTGTTACAAGCAAGTCACAAGATCCAGCCCACCCTCAGGTGAGGGGACTACGATACAGTGTGACTACCGAGAGGCATGCGGGGATCACTGGGGCCATTTTAGAAGCTGCCAGCCACAGTTCATCCTCTGGCCCCCAGTGATTCATGTCCTCCCCACATGTAAAATATACTCACTCTTTCCCAAGAGTGGCTTTGCAATTCTGAAACTACTTTATGTGTATTTTAGGTTGGAGCAAATAAGCAACTAAATTATAGATAATGAAAGCCAGATTTCTTATTGCCAAAGAAAGGATATATGAATAAGGAAAGAGGGAAGGTTAGCTTTAATTCAGTGAGGTTAGACTGCAATCTGAGGTATCATTATTGCCTCACAGCAACATTATTGTACCATGGTTTTTATTATAAATATAGATACATAGATAAATAGAAAAATCGATGTAGATCCGTGTAAGCATATAGACATGTATTTCTTAGATCTGTTTAGAGGGCAGAGAAATAAAGACACCCAGTAGCACTGAGTGCATACAGTACTCAGCTCTTGGTTTCTAAATATCAATTTCTTTTCTTTTCTTTTCTTTTTTTTCTTGAGACAGAGACTCATTCTGTCGCCCAGGCTAGAGTGCAGTGGGGTCATGACAGCTAAATGAAACCTCAAATTCCTGGGCCCAAGCGATCTTCCTGCCTCAGCTTCCTCAGTAGCTGGGACTACAGGCACACACCATGATGCCTGGCTTATTTTTCTATTTTTAGTAGAGACAGGGTCTCACTCTTGCTCAGGCTGGTCTCAAACTCCTGACCTCAAGCAATCCTACCATCTCAGCCTCCCGGAGTGCTAGGATTACAGGCCCGAGCCACCATGCGCCGGTCCCTAAATATCAATTTCTAACAAACCAGTTTCCAAGGAACTAAGACCCCTGGAGAAATGGATGATTCCAGAGCTAAAACAGAGAAAATACAAGATGAACCTGGAACAACTTGTGGTGCCAGAATGTAAAGAAGTACTCAAAAAATGATTAGAGCAAAAGAAAAGAACATAAGCAGCCAATATGAAGGAGCCCCCAGTGGCTAAATCTAGGACAATTTGAGCAAGAAAATAAAGATTACAATGGATTATAACTCAAAGAACAAAATAAATATCCACCAGTTATACTGATATAAATAAATAATAAATAAATGAGGGAGAAGAGATAGTTCTTGTTTACATAGAATTCCCACTAAGAAATGTAGAAGAAACGAAAGAAATAGAAAAACCACTATTTGGCAAATACCATAGTAATTATTGTTGGATGCAAGAATGCTAAAAGTAATGGGTAAATATATAATGAAAGACACAGATATTTACATAGTCTCAAAGATTTATCTACATATATTTATTAAATTAGAAATAGAAATAGTAATTTTAAAGTAGATAAACTGGATCAGTATCTCCTTAACCAAGTGATCAAACTTAATATTACCAGTAATAGAACATTAAAATCTTGAAATAATGCATGAAAAAAGATACAACAGCATTTCTGTGGTATTCTTACAAAAAATGCATTAATCACAAAGAAACACTACATTGAAGGGCATTCTACAAATAATTGGCCAATACTCTTCAAAATTGTCATAGTCATAAAAGACAAAGACGGAGGAACTGCTCCAGATTAAAGAGATTTAGGAAACATGATAACTAAATGTAATGTGAGACCTTAGATTAGATCTGCATCAGAAAAAGGACGTTAGGATTTTTCCAAATGTTAACTGTTTACATAATCATAGTAAAATTATAATATCAAAATTAAAAAATTAATGTTGATAAAATACTATTAACTAATCTATAGAACCTATTTAAACTTTGCCAATTACCTCCCTAATGTCAAAGAATTTAGGCTTTTTGGCTTGTATTTTCTGTGCCTTGAAAGACAAAGAAAAACTCAAGAGCTGAGTTAAAAACCAGGTTTTCTAAATTTAGGTCTAGTGCTCTTTCTACTGTGATATAAGTAATTTTAAAAAGGCATTAGTAAGAATTTTAAATATTAATCCATGTTGATATGGCATATTATACAAATAATATCAAAATAATCACTTATAAATTTATAGTACAGTAACTGAAACAATCAAATAAAAAGATTAATGGAAATATTGAGTAATAGAGAAAGGCATTACTCCATAAAATATGATTATCTCCATAGTAATTCAAACCATTTCAAAGTATAGGTTGTTTTTTTCCCCCTGAGTGTATTTATTTTCCCCTTGCAATTAAAAACATTTAAATTCTCCTACTGATATTTTTTAATTTTTATTTTTTTAAAATTGACACATAGTAATTACAGAGCTTTTTATTTTTTTTGAACCAGTGATGAATGGTAGGTTGGGATGATTTAAAAGCACTTCGTCTTCAGAGAGGAAATATAGCTGGTGAAAATAGGGAGACGATGAAAGGAGTAAGAACAGAAGGATCTGTGGTGAGGGTGGAAGAGAAAAGGAGAAAGGAGAGAGAAAAGGAGAAAGAAAGGAAGAGAGATGCAAAATATAGGAATATAGCCTTTGGCCCTTTCTGAGTACATCCCACAGCATGTCTTACAACATGCACTGACATTAGAAGACTCCCTTGTGCTACAGTGAATCCCATTTTTTTTTCCAGATGAGTAAATATATCATAAAGATCCTAAGGAGAAAGTTAAATCCAGAAGCTAAGCTGCATATGATGCCATAGCTCTGTGTTAACTGAAATTTCATTATCCTCAACAGAAAATACAAACATGTCAGAATTTTATAAAAGCACCACAGGTTTTTATTTTTTTAAAAAAGGATTGTATATATTCTCTGAAAAAATTTCTTCCCGCTTTCCTTGATTGATCTTGTAACAATCTTAGATTTTGTTTGTATCACAGGCTTCTCTCATGGCTTATAGCAGAAAAAGGGCAATGGAAAGATCTATATGAACAGTCTCAGAGGTGACTTCCATCTCTCCTAGGAAGAAACAAGGCACTTTTGCATACTTTTAAAGGGTAGATGTATCATTTTAGATACAGCCCCATTCCCTACATGCATGCTGAAAACACCCTGATATGAGGAAAGGAAAGACCATCTCTTCTACTGTCAGAATATGGATCCAGGTAATAGTCTTGTATCCCTCAAAATGCTTGGAAATCACATTCCTTAAAGAATTAGACTTGACAAAGAGATGTAAAAATTCAAAAAGGAATTCTCTGAGGATAAAAGGTGTATAGATTTGACAAGAGAGTTTCCAAAAATTAAAAATATTTT
>NW_012154174.1:6811239-6812324 GCF_000956105.1 Propithecus coquereli
GGCTAATTTTTTCTACATATTTTTAGTTGTCCAATTAATTTCTTTCTATTTTTAGTAGAGACGGGGTCTCGCTCTTGTTCAGGCTGGTTTCGAACTCCTGAGCTCTAACAATCCGCCCGCCTCGGCCTCCCAGAGAGCTAGGATTACAGGCGTGAGCCACCGCGCCCAGCCAGGATGGTTATTATTTTAAAAAATGCAAAATAGTAAGTGTTGAGGAGGTAGAGAAATTGGAACCCTTGTATACTGATGGTGGAAATAAAAATGGTGCAGCTGCTTTGGAAAACAATTTGATGATTCCTCAAAAAGTTAAACAGTTATTACTATATGATCCAACAATTCTACATCTAGGTATATACCCAAGAGAATTGAAAGCAGGAGCTCAAACACATACTTGTACACTAACATTCATAGCGGCACTATTCACAACCATCAAAGGTGTAAACAAATCAAATATCTAGCAACAGATGAATGGATAAAACAAAATTCCATATATACATACAATTAAATACTATTGAGGCCTAAAAAAGGATGAAATTCTGATTCATGCTATAACATGAAGCTTTAAAACATTATGCTGAGTGAAATAAACCCGACATATCAGATAACTATTGCGTGATCCTACTTGTATGAGGTAACTAGAATAGGCAAATTCATAGAGACAGACAGTAAAACAGTGGTTACTAGGGGCCAGGTGAGAGAGAAAAAGGAGAATGGGAATTTATTATTTGTTCAGTTCAGAGCTTCTGCTTGAGATGATTAAAAAGTTCTGGAAATGGATAATGGTGACGGCTGTACAACATTGTGAGTGGACTTAATGCCACTGAATTGTACACTTAAAAATGGTACAGTGGCTCATGCCTGTAATCCCATCACTTTGGGAGGCCCAGGGGAAGGATCTCTTGAGGCCAGGAGTTTGACACCAGCTTGAGCAACATAGTGAGACTCTGTCTCTACAAAAATAAAAAATTATCTGAGCATGGTGGCATGCACCTATAGTCCCAGCTACTGGGGAGGCTGAGGCAGGAGGATCACTTGAGCCCAGGAGTTTGAGGTTGCAGTGAGCTATGATGACACCACTGCACTCT
>NW_012154174.1:6812374-6814017 GCF_000956105.1 Propithecus coquereli
AGTTAAAATAGAGTCTCCTAACCAAACAGAGAATATCTAAATAAAGATGTATGCATATATAGCATTTCTCTTATTTGGTACACATAATTATATAATTTATAGATTTACACAGATTTTCATATTGAAATAGTAAAGGACTTCTGTTTTACAGATGTATAGAAACTGAAAAGTTACTTCAGGTAAGATATCTGCATCAAGGTTATTTACAATTTAATGAAGGATTGCTGTTTTCAAAATATTAACCTGCTATGAGAAGTATTAAAATGGATTTAACAGTGTAAACAAAAATATCAGTAAAGTCTCCTCCTATGCCTACTAAAACAAAATATGTGAAAGAAAAAGCCAATCTTTCGTCAAAAGATGATTTAGAGTTTACTTAGGAAGAAATACAGCCGTCATTCAGGTTTAAAAGACATAGATTCAAACAGCTAACGCCAATTTTACATTTTCTTTCAAAATGTCCTATCTATCTAGTAGCATTTCTGTTGTTGGCTGTACCAAACACGTCACTGTCCAAATATAACTGAATCTACTCAACAAAAACAACCACAACAACAAACTGCAGAATTTTGTTCAATGTTTTGTAATTCATGCATTGATAAACTAGATATTTTTTAACAAATTAAATCACCACTAAGGAAATAAAGAGTAATTTCAATTTTCCTGGTCTCTATTAGGGAGTTTTAATATACTGAATCCTCTGTGAGGTCAATAGGTAAAATGGCTTTCCCTGTAAGGAAATCTACAATGTGGAAATATTGCCAGGAAAAGGATTGATGAAGCAGAGCAATGTATTCTTCATAAATTGAAATTATCTATGAGATTCAAAATACTAGGTATATGAGGGGAGCTTTATCTAAAACGTATCATTCTTATCCATATGAAAAAACTCAACTGAATTCTCTGCCCAATTTCAAACTGTATTTTATTACTTAAACTATCTTAAAGTACATGGCATGGATGATGTGACTTTCACTGTGGAATTAAGTGGTAACTCTTGACAAAGCAGTTATTATCATGAGATAATTGACCTTATTTGAGAGTTAAGCATCCTGGGGCAAAGTTGAGTGTACTTAATCCTGTCAGGTTAATTATCTAGTGATTATGGAGCCTTGAAAGGTATTACTCTTAAGAACCATTTGCAAAATGACACTATTCAAAAAAACTTCTTAATTTAATAAAAATGAAAAACAAGAAGAATAATCAGGTTCTTTAGTCATGTGTTCCTAGATAATGACTACAAATCAGCTTGCATTAGCAGGCATCAATGAATATAATTACCTGAATGTTGAATGTCCTTTATTAAGCTGATTTCATGCTAACAAATGGTTGTTGCTGAAGGGAAATGTTTCAAACTTTGAAGATATCAGAAACAAATTAAAAATACAACATAACATTTAAAGAGTTTATATACTAAAGTTGTTTCAAAACTACTTTAACAAGGGTAACTAATCAATTCAGATGAGTAATTTAAAAGTACAAAATGCAATGTAACAGGTTACCAAAGATTTTTAATTGAGGAAACAGAAATTTGTCTCTATGCATTTCTGAATCTCAGTTAAAAGTAAACCTTGCAAATCAAAACCACAATGAGATGCCACCTCACGCCCATTAGGATGGTTATTATTTTTTTTTTTTTTTTT